>NC_061122.1:77605441-77741958 GCF_002878395.1 Capsicum annuum
AACATTCGAGGACGAATGTTTCCAAGGGGGAGATATTGTAATACCCTCGATTGTTCCTTGAGTCTTAATCCGTCTTCTGAGTATATGAAAATGACTTCTAAAGTGAATGATGATAGAACCATGTAGAATTTCTCTAATTTCTACTTTTTGTCATGTATAGCATTGAATAAGCTTTCCATCGATACCTATTTCATCAAAATCCGACATCGGACGAAGGAGTTATAACAATTTTACTAAATAATATTGGAATCGCCCAGGCCTGACGGTGGACCCAACGGACTGCCAAGTCCTTGGTGGACCGTCAAGTGTCCCGTCAAGCTAAGGCAGTGACCCCTCTTTTTGGTCATCGTATGACGGCCAAAGTACGACTCCTCTGATGACTCTGATGTTCTGGGTATGAGTCGTCATCAGGAGTCGTACCCTACTAGCTTCTTTGACAGTGCTTCAGTAATTTAGCCATAACTTTTTGCTCCGATATTAGATTAAGGTAAAATTGGTATTGTTGAAAATATAATTCAATTATCTATCTAGTGGTGGTACTTGAGATCAGAAATTATTAGTATAACAGAAGTTATTAGCATTTGAATATGCTATAGTTATATATTTCATAAGAACTTAGTGGACCATCAAAAAGTTGACGGACCGTCAAGGGGTCCATTAAGTCGAGGAAGAATGTTCCATTTTTGGCCCCCGAGTGACAGACGATCTGGTGGACCGACAGATTCCTGACAGAACGTCACTTCGACCATCACTCCAAGGCAGAACATCCCAGTTTTGGTGCTCGAGTGACGGACAACTTGGTGGACCGTCAGTCCCTCTAACGGACCGTCACGTTGACCATCACAGGCCCTGATCAGCGAATTTTAGCTTTTTCAAAAGGGAATTTTGGTATTTTCCTCCCATTTTGGTATTATAAATATATCTAAGTTGTAAAGGGAAGATCATTTTCTCTTATTTCTCTCCAATCTCTCCAAGAATTCTCTAGAAGCTAGGGTTTTCTTCCAAGACCTTAAAAAATCCAATCTTCTTCCAAGAAATTCAAGAATCTCTTCAATCAAGTCTCTTATTCTCAAATTTATAATTCAAGGTATGTGGGGTTTGAACAAGAACGCTTCTTTCATTCTTGTACCCAAAGATTTACTTTCTATTATTGAAATCCATGATTTTGAAAAATGGGTTTACACCCAAATTACTTTATTAATGATTTATGATATTTGAGCAAATCAAGATTGATACACATGACTATTTCATCATTTTGTTTCTTAAATTGAGAATTCATTTCATGAGTTATATATTGTCATTATGTATCGATGATTTCTAAGCGATTTAAGACAAGTGTCATGACTTATGCCTATCCATGAGAAATTTGACTATTGAATATATATCGATCTTTGAGATTGAAAGTCAAGAATGATTCCTATAATGTTTCCTTGAAGCTTTTGATATTTGAAAATGATTCGAAAAGTAAATATACTTGATGTTGAGAAAGATTGTGTTGAGTTGAGTCAAGTTAGGAATCCACAAGATGTTTATGATTTATAGATGAGATACATATTTATGTTTTGGTCTTTATAATGGACCTATGAGTTGATATTGATTAAGGTGGATTTCCTAATGCATTCAGAGCAGAGTCTGGGAGGAGTATTTAGCACCGAGCGGGAAATGCGGTATTTCCCTAAAACTACGTGCCACCGTAGGATTGAGTTGATAATGGTGGGCCAGAGGCTGAGTATGGGATTGTGATAATGAGATTGAGGTTGTACTCCCTGGCAAGATTACAACACTCCCATCAATGTGTGGTTCTCTCCTTAGGAGGGCAAAACGTTGGACTCCATGCGGCTCACATGGTGTTGTCATGTCGGTTATAAGAAACTCTCAAGTCCATAAGAGTTCAAGTTTCATGAGTTACCGAGTCACTCTAAGTCATGATTTAAAGATTTTGAGGTGATTATAATGATTTATGAGATATGTAATGCTTGCATTAATAATGTTGAGTTTTAAGGAATATATTTCAATTAATTCAAGCAAAGAAAGTTGTTATCGTTAGCATGTATGATTTTCATAATCATTTAATTTATAATGTTGCATTGCACCCCCACATACTCAGTACATTCTTTAAAGTACTAACCCCTATATATTTCTATATGCTACAGTGCCTTATAATGTAGGTACAAGTTATAGCGCAGATACCGCATTCAGTCAGTTTGCAGCTTTCATTCAGCAGGTGATGAGTCCTTTTGATTCGCGAGCTTAAGTCAGTTATACAGTTCAAGGATTATCGTATTTTCTTACTTTAGTCGTATTGAGATTGGGTAGTTGGGAGTCATGACCCATCTATCTGAAATCAGTACCAGTAGAGGCTTTATAGATAGTTAGTAGAAGTTGATGTATTCAGTTTTAGTTTCATTTGTAAAAGTAGAGTTGTAACCTTGTAATGTTCATAATATTATTGATCAAGTTCAGATAGGTTCTATGTTTTCGCTGATCTTATGTAGACTTGATCATTTTATTCAGTTGCTTATGAGTTATTCCAGTAGAAGGGTTAGCTTAGGGTCACTTATGCTCCTAAGCACCGTGTGACATCTCGGGACCAAATTTTAGGGCATTACATCTCCTGCTCTTGATGGGATGGTAAAGCCTAAACTCGATTTTGGCATTGACCGCCGCAGGTACTGGATGACGTGCCTTGAGGAGAAGCTGGGTGGCCTGGATGAGCTTCTTGATTTGTATCTTGGGTCTGAGGATGAGAATCTCTACTTCCTTCCTTAGTATATGTATATTCCTTGATTCGGTGGCCAAATTTGCCATAACTATAGCAACCCTCTTTTTATATCAAACACTCACCAGGATGGGTCCTGCCATACTTTGGACATGTCGGGTAACTGGGCTTCTCGACTACACTATTCTAATACTTGAAATTCAAAGTCCTGCCCCACTTCTCCTGTCCAACCCTAGGTGTGGGGTACTAGCTGAAGATGGCGCAGGTATCGACGAATGACCCTAAAACTGTGAATGACTTCTCCCTCCAGCCCTTGACTGACTAAACTCAAACTGTCTAGTCCTATCTCTCTTGTTTTTTTTCTCTCTTTCCTTCAAATTTTCTGCCTCAATCTGTTGACTTGAGTCATCAACCGAGCAATATCTATATCCCCAATCAGCATGGCATTCCTACACTTCGTAACTACTAAATCAGACACCTCAATAACAAACTTACTCATACGAGCTCTAGAATCAGATAACAACTCCGAGGCATATTTTGATAGTTAAGTGAACTTAAGGTAGTACTCTTTCACTATCATAGATCCATGTCTCAAGTTCATGAACTCCTCCACTTTAGATTCCCTCATACCATGAGGAAAGAACCTATCCATAAAAGCACTCTGAAATACCTACCAACTTATATAAGCTGCATTCTCACCTCTACCATCTTTCCACATAGTGACCCAATCATAAGCAACATCATTTAGCCTATATGATGCCAGCTCTACACTCTCCTCTTTAGTCACATGCTTAATCTGAGAAATCTTTCTCACCTCATCAATAAAGAGTTGAGTATCCTCATCCACCTTTGACCTACAAAACTCAGGTGGATTCATCCGTATAAAGTCCTAAATCCGAGTGGTATCTAGGTTACTATTTTGCTGAAGTGGGACTCCTACTTATTGGTTTTCCTGAACATTAGCATTCATAGCTTGGGCCAATATTAGAAGGAAGCACAAAGTTCAGCACGAGACACATTCTCATTTAGAGGGTCGGTGTGCAGGGGTGGTTGATCACCTTTCCTATATGCATCAACTCAATGAGGAGACAACTGTAAGAATGATAGATCATGAAAGAAATGATGATTCGTAACTCATTTCGTAGCCTCCTACTCATAAATGTTGTGCACTTCACACTTATGATTAAGACTCTATATAATGCGGTTTGTCTGACTCCCTAGGACTCTTTAAATCTTAGGCTCTAATACCAAGTTTGTAATGCCTCGAGAGTACCCCCTGGACGTCACATGGTACTTAAGACTACAAATAGCCTTAAGCTAACCCATGATGTCTATTTAGCTTGAAACTCCCATGGAAAGTGAACTAACATATAGAATCTGAAATAACCAATTTATGGCATAATATAAATCTTTAACTTTGGAAACCTTAAACAAACTCCTTAAAATTAAAACATGCACAGTCAGATAAGACTCTACTGCTAACTAGAAAGTCACTGAGGCAGACCCCAGCTGACACAAACTTAATAAAAAATCAAATGCTAAAATACTTGCATCAATGAACAGAAGTCTGATAAGGTAGGTCCTTAGACTATGAGGACTCACTAAAAGTCGAGATATAGATGATGATGCCTGTAGTCAATCGTGCTTCTGGAAATGAGCACTAGAACCTACAATATAATACAATATAGCACATAGACATATATGTAGGTCAATACCTCAGTAATGTACTGAGTATATAGGGGTGAATCCATAAGTAAAACAAGAACTAAATATGTATGTATATATATATATATATATATATATAAACTTTCAAATGATGTATGCTAAGCTTAAATGACTCACCTTGGACTTGAGTAAACTTGAAGACTACAAATATATAAAATGTGGATAATGAATCATATCAATAAGCTTAGTGATCCATAACACTTAGTTTCTAAAATATTTACTTCTATTCTTTCTTATGAGAGATTCTTCTAACCAACATAAACCATGTGAGCCACCATGGAGTCCAACGTCTTACCCACGTCAAGAGAGATGTTTTACCCTCACCATCTATATAGAAACTTAACTTAAATGATCACTGTACTTAATTAATATTGGCAAAAATTTTAACCTACAATGGCTCATAGTTTCTAGGAATTTAGGATATGCTAATCTGCATTCCCTTCTCGGTGCTAAATACTACTCCCAGAATACATATATGCTCATACTTAAGAAATCCACCTTATAATAGCATAAGGGTTTATAGAATGAAAACCAGTTATGCTTCTCTTTACTTTAAATTATAATCAAGATGAGAACCTGTGGATTTCATGTCTTATCTTTAGATCAAAAGATCAATCTTTCTTTAAATTATGTTATAGAACATATCTATAGAGCTTAGTACCATGAATTTCTTGTAAACTTAGTACTTGTACTTAGGACTTGGAATTTATGCTTTATTTCATAGAAATTCATGACAAAAATTATGCTCAATAATCAACTTGAAATCTTTGAACAACATCCCAGTCAAGATACTGAAATTCAAATCATGATATAAATCTTACAAGTGAAAACATGAATATATGTAAACCTTGATACACTTAAGGATTTTAATCACATGGTAATGTCATACTTCAAGGATGTGGTTATTGGGTATGAACCCTAATTCAAAACAAGCAAATTCAATTTTAAAATCATGTTTTTTTGGTACAAGAATTAAAGAATAATCTTGTTCATAAACCCCATATACTTGGAATAGCTTGACTTGTGAAGAGAGCTTGAACTTTGAGACTTGAAAGAAGACTTGTTGAGAGAAACCCTAATCTTGATGATCTTGAAGATGGGAGGAGGAAAGTGTTGTTAAATACAGAAAGTGGAGGAAAATAATACTCCTTTTTAGGTTATAAGTCGTGAATTAGGAGTTAATATAGGGGAAAAGATCAAAATTCCCTTTAACTGAACATTATAAAAATTGACCACCAATCATCACGAGTCAGCTGTACAACTAGACAACATATGAGTCTAAACCTACTACTAGTAATGAAACACCCTGAGTTTGACCCTTAGAAATTTCCTAGGTTTTGAATTCTCTAGCCATCATACGACTGAAGCTTACTAGTCAAATTATGTGGGTAATACTTAGCAGCCCAAGTCATATGGTAATTAGTGTATGGTAGGTCATTCACTATTCAAGGTACAATTAGACTCCATATAAGTCATATGGAGAGGGTATAAAAAGCGTAGCACAAATCATATGATTAATAGTGTCAAGCCATTGAGGTACTATCTAGGGCATGAGTTAGGGGTACTAATCATATGATGGGGTATAGGTGAGGTGCCCAAATATTACCCACCTAGGTTTATTTTTCATCTTTTAAGCTGAGGGTATTTGTGGCATTTCTCCTCTTAACCCATTTTGACCCCATGACTTAAAACACTATTGGGACTTCATTTATCCTATTCTTCTCAATCAAACACACTTTAAACACTCTTAAATCTCTCTCAAGGCTCTTGGTTCAATAAAGGCTAGGGTTTTCTTCAAAGCAATTAATTAAATCTCTAAGGGGTGGTTTATCTCCGTACTCTTTGGTATCTAAGGCATATTACTCCTCCCTCATTATTAGTTCAACTAAATTCATATTTTAATGAATGATTTTCATGATATTATCTTAGGTTTATGTTGGTTTTACATTATATGTATGGGGTTTTGGTTTTTAATGGTTGGATTATATTTCTCATATTTTATTTATGGTTTTTCATGTTATAATTGTGGTTTGAACATGTGGTTGCTTCGGAATGGTCAATTGATACTTGGTTTTGGCCATGGAAACTATATGCCCTCAACATGTCTATTAAAATGCCAATGAGAATGATTTTGTAACTTAGTTTGACTATTCTTGAAACCTTTGCATTGTATAATTTGGTAATGGAATCTAAATTGGTTTAAATGGTTTTACATATATTAAAAAGGCCTTAGTGGCCATGGTATTGGTTTAATTGGAAATCATGTGGGGCACATGGGAATCCCCCAAGTGTTGCGTAATGACATTTCTTGCAAATTATAGTCTGTATGACAATACTACTATATAATGCCTTGGTAATTAACACATGGAATTGGTGGTTTGGTTGTATGATAATGGTTTTCATTGGTAAAGAATGGTGCGTTGTGATAGATAACTATGAAGGTGTGAGTCTAATGGACGGATACAGGAAACTCATTTTTACCGACATGAGGGTTGGTCATGGTGACCATATCTTGTGGGGTACATGGGAATCCCCTAAGTTATACTTGTATATAAGTATCATGGAGGGTGAAGAGTACACGAGAATCCCTAGACCCTATGATATCTCTGATTCATGTAGCTACATACATTGGGGCCCATTTAGGGGGTAACACTAGACCCAAATAGCATGTGGGTGGTTTTAGGACGGTCAAGCTACACAACCTAAGTTAAAGTTTTAAATGCATGCTAATCCCGATTCTTTTTCCCAACATGGTATATATGTACCTATGTGCTTGCATATGATTATTCACTTGGTTTTAAATGTTGGCATTATTTAGAATTACTCCTTAGTACATTCTAGCATTCACCTGCTAACCTATCACGACCCGAGGCTACCCCATAATCACAACAACGATGCTTACAGTCATAAATGACCACAAGCTAACCCATGAGCTGGTACCTACTGTGAGTACTGAACAATAACAACAACAACAACAAACGTAGTGCATTCCCACATAGTAGGGTCTAGGGAGGGTAAGATGTACGCAGACATACCACTACCTCCAAAGAAGTAGCAACGCTGTTTCCGATAGACCCTCAGTTCAAGACACGAGATAATATCCAAATCCGTAATAAAGCATGGAACAAGATGAGAAAACATAAATATTCCACCCAAAATGAATAATAAACAAATAATAGTAAACAAATTTGTAATAAAGCACACAACAAGGTGGAATAACAAGAATAATACACCCACCAAGTAAAGCCCAACGACCCAAACTAGCACTAGCCTTTTAACCTAATTTGTGTCCTCCAGATCTTCCTATCTAGGGTTATGTCCTCAGTGAGATGCAACTGCTCTATGTCTTGCCTAATTACCTCTTTCTAGTATTTATTTAGCCTACCCCTACCCCACCTAAAGCCATCCAATGCAAGCCTTTCACACTTACAAACTGGGGCATCCGTGCCCCTCCTCATCATGTGCCCAAAACATCTCAATTGAACTTTCAACATTTTTTCCTCCACTGAAGCCACTCTAACTTTTTCCGAATGGTCTCATTCTGAACTCTATCACCCTTAGTAATCCCACGCAAATAAATATGCATGGAAAATAACTAACAAGGCCATAAGGTTTTAAATACTGAAAATACATCTGAATTCACAAGTCTGAAAACATCTGTCATGGCTGATAAAGCTGATGAAACTAACTTACTGTCTAAATGTCTGAAAGCCTCTGAACTGACTGAGGAATTGATGGGACAATCCCCAATAACTCTAATTGACTAACTAAAAAGAAAGGCAGAAATAATTAAATAAACATAGCAGGTCCTTAGCATATAAGGACTCACCACTGCTGCTGCTACTGAAGCGTAGGACTATCTAAATACGGTGGAGAAATTGAGCATCCAAACCTATGAATAAGGCATCATAGTGCAAAGAAAAGTATGCAGTCAGTACTTTGAATGTACTGGTATATGTATGAGGTTAGGCTGAAATGCATGGGTTAATTGTGCAGAAAGTAATGACTGACTGAATAGCATGAGATAACTGAGTATGCATGCATGAAAACTAAAATACTGGGAATGCAAGACCAAGCATCTAATGTTTCTAAAATAATTAGTAAACTGAATTACTAAAATTCAATAGCTGAATAAATGGAAGTCTGTATGCGATGGTCAAGCAAACCTGAACTGAATTTTGTACTAAATACTGAATTAAGACTGTGGGAGGTATCATCGAACCAAAATGCCCCAATTTGAGATAATCAGGGTCCAACCTATAACCCTAGTTGGAAGGTTGTCAGTACCGTGCCATAGGTACTAACAATGGATATGTGGATCCACTAATCTAATGTCCCAAAGGACTAGGGAATCAGTCCTAAACCGGCAAGTGATCCCTAAGAGAGTGTCAGTCCTAAAATGGCGGGTCACATCTCATAATCCTACGCTGGCTATGTAGTTTTGGAACTTAGGGACTGCTACTAAGGACCAAGTCCCAACTGACGGTGAGCCCCCATCCCTTGGTTCGCTTGGTGATAATTCCTACTCCTAATTGAACTGACACTGATTACAAGACTAAACTAAGCTTAATTGAATAGACAATTAATCATATATAACTGACTGAATGACAATGCTCATAGTTTATCTAAAATCATTATGAAGATATTGAAATTATGTAAACAACTAGGTATTAGGTTTTCATAGCCTACTAGCACTGAATTGAAAAAACAATAAGGACATATTAAAGCTTTAAAAACCATAATAGGGAATCATTATTCAAAACCCATCACTTTGGTATTTCACCAAACACATGGAGATCAAGACTTTAACATGGGGATGCTTTTAAACACGATGAGATAGCGTGAGTACATGATGAAAATCATAAATTGAGGATGTATTCTAACTCGCCTGATCATGATATGGGAACTACAACATTAAAAACATACTATAATCCATTCCACTTGAAAACATTTATAATATTAACTTGAAATTGAAATAACAAGATATTCATGGAGATAGTTCAACATAATCATGTAAAAATTCATAATATAAAATAAAAAAGGGTTTCTTGGACTCCATGGATGAAAGGGGACCCATGGATGAACTCCCACATACCTTAAACCCTTAAGCTTGAAAACAAACACCAATCTTGATGCTTTATTAAATGCTCTTGAATTGGGGAACTTGAATTCTTGGTTTCCTTGGAGAGAAAGTAATGGAATTTAATGTTCTTGGGAGATGACTAGGGTTTCTTTGAGAGAAGGATGGGACAGTATGGGCAAATATTCCATAATAAATTGGATTAAGGGGAAAATACACAATTTCCCCTCAGACATTTAAATTCATAATTGGAGTGCATTTTGAAGGGGCACCGTGATGCGGTGAGGGTGCCATTGGGATTAACTCCGTGATGCGGCCCCATCACGCTGACTCTCGAGTTTTGTGATCCAAAATGCCCAAAAACTCATTCAAAAAATCCAAAACTTCCTCGAGACATGCTTTTTACACCCTTGAACAAGAATTAACTCAAAAACCAATACCTCAGGGCCAGGAATATCCATTTAATAATCCCCAAAGTTAAAAGGCCTTAAAAATTACTAGATCTCCAACACTTAGTGAAATTTTTAGGTTTTAAGCCTCTTATGCATGCGACTAGGAGCTGAACTGAGTTAAGAATAATACGGGGTATTACATAACCCATCTCTGGATGCTATATCCCTGCATAATACAGGACCCTGCCATACTACTCCCCCTGTCAGTGACTTGGATTCGGGGACAACTTTGTGTCAGATTGAAGTGGTGAGCTTCCATATTCCAGAAGACTCCATTTTATGTTATTGATTTCTCTTCATAATTTTGTTATCTTTTATACTTATGTTTTCGGCTATGGTTGGGGGCATGTCCTAACCAAATATTATTTTAATTTCAGTTAGAGGCTTTATGAGACTACTTTGGGTTGGCATGGGCGGTGTTGCCTTGGCATTGGTATTAGTATTTGGATAGACACTATTTGAGTGAATTTCATTTATGATTGTTCCATATTGTTATGTGTATGTAATTCATTTGACATATGGTGTAGGTCGGTTATGGTTTGGAATTGGGGGTGGTCTCCGATCCCGATTAGGCTCGAGGCACCCAACACAATAAGGCCCTTATTAGGGTCATGTCAACTAACATCACAATACGACTTGTAACCCCCCAATCATAACTTGGATAGAAACTTAGAGAACCTAGGCTACTGACTTACAAGTGATCTTCATGCAAATCGTATAGTAATCTTATGACTTTAAGGGTCGAGTCGTACCTAAAATAGAATGTCAACCATTTCACACTAACTTAGATATGAATATAATATACTACTCACAAGATGTATATGCGACTCAAGGAAATGAGTCATGCATTGTACAGTGGCATTTATTTATACATGGGGTATTACATATACTCAAAAGAGCTAGCACTCAAGTCACTAGAAGTTAGAGAAACCAAGGATGATATAAAGTCATTTGGGCTGTCATTACCCTTCCTTTCAAGATAAATCATACTTAAACAAAATCCATACTCAATATAAGCATGACTATCATCATAGGAAAAGAGATTGACAAGAAAAGAGCTAAGGTTGCTATTCTCATTTAAGGTGCTCTTACATATAAAAACGTAAGATGATAAGAAAAGGTATTTTAAGCACATCATCTATTTTAGTTAAGAAACTTCTTAAGAGAAGTGCATTCACTAATCGAGTCATACTACTAGAGAAATTGAGGAATCTATTAATAGCAAATTCACCACAAAAAAAGTAAAGTACCTAAATAATTTGTCTGTTAGTGTTGGAGAGAAGAGAAAATAGTAAAAAGCTCTCTTATTCGATCACCTCTATTCATGTCATTTAGTAAGATTCTACAAGCCCCACATAATATGTTATATTGTCCAATCCTATAAAGTTGACAAAAAGACTTCATATGATTGGAATCTACCCCACACAAGTTTAAAACTTAGCATCCACAAGTTATGATTCGCGCAACTTAAGAAAAATTGTGTCAAACAATGATACATATAGGTAATCAACACCTAAAGTAGGTAATAACTGATGTCACCTAAATTACACCTCTCAAAAAGTATAAAGCGACCACTGAATCAAATATAGAATGCAATAAGGTTGGGGTTGAACCTACAGGGAATTGGATAAAATTCTATCACATATTTGTCTTGGTAATTGGAAAATGGGTAAAATAAGGGGGAGTTTGTAAAAGAAAATAGTAACAATAACAGTTGCTGGTTTTTGGATTCTTAATCAATATGAGATGAGAACTAGGATTGTGATCCCTATGATTTCATTACTCCACAGGTTGCTCGTGCTATAAAACTATAGCGATGTGTTGCATGCAAAAACTAATAAGATAGGTTCATATAAACTTCTTCTGACCTTGGTTAAGTGAATTTCATCGATCTCCTCCTTGACTCAAGGTCCCACTACTATCCCTCATTCTTGATCTCAGATTAACTTTCCTTGTTATGGCTCAAGTTATTCGATGAATATTGATAGTTTGAAATTTATGTTGTTATTCCCTTTTCCTAATCCATACCCCTTTCTCGAGAAAGTTTGGAATAAAGGCATGTTTCTAATATGTGTATCCATTAGAAAGGAATTGAAAAAAAAGGAAATATCAATATATGCATGAACACCGATCTAGATTTTCTCTCACTTTACAATTTTATTAATTCATCATGGTTCCCACAACCCTAGTTATGGTGTTTAGATCCACATAATTTCAAGAATACAAGAAAAATTCATATATGAAAGCTTTATTATGAACTTACAATGAGGATTAAACTCCAAAGTCTCAACTTTAATTAAAACCCTAGAATCAATGTTAGTAAAATTCAAGAATATGGCTTAAAACCTTACAATATAATATTGTTAAATCAAAGTAGTGTGTAACATGTAGAAATAGCCCTATAAAAGTACTTACAAACAAAACAAATCTTATTCTAAAAAAAAAGGAAATCAAGGTTGGTTTGGCACGGACGATAAGATGGTGTGATCATGGTAGAACCCACAATCATCCTTTGGTGCTTTGTGGTTTTGATCATAGATTTTCAACTTCAGATCTTCAATGATTTGGTGCTCAGTATGAATCCATAGTATTAATACAATCATATGATGCTGTCATCTAATCATTTTCAACTTCAAATTTTGCAACTTTAATATCTTGGCCTTCATCATATGATCTCATGGTACAATTACAATATCAAAGCATGACCTTAACTAGTTCTCGTCTGATAGTCTCACACATAGGTTCTATAGCCTTGTTCCCAAGCCTTTCTGCTATGACAAAAGCGCAATCATGACTTTATTGTATAGTCATGGGAGGATTTTGTCTGATCGGCTCTAGAGGACACTCTAATTCAAGGCACAATAGCCTTAGTATGACCGTGGTCAAATCCTATAATTATCATTCCTTTATTATGATCCTCTTAAGCTCTTATTTCAGTAGTTTTTTTTCTTGACCCTGTTTGTGCTGCAATATTACTAAAAACCCATAATATACACATAAACATACCCTTGAACTTATAATTATTCCTTGTTTTAAGTGTCTTAAGTGCCATAAATATGGGAAACATCAACACTCTCAACCCAGAATGTTTGCATGTCCTCAAGAAAACAAAATAACTAGACTCACTAAGATGACTAACTTAGAGTAAAATCAAGATCACTACAAAAGTCACATTTACAAACCAATTTTCATACATGCATACCATTTAAGTATTATGAACACCATTCACTTTCATCAAAATCAACCAATGTAGTGTGTATACAATACAAGTACTCTAACACTATGGAATCAGGATGGGTACTCTAATATAATGGGATCAGGATAGGACATTTAATTATGTATAGATGACCTAACACATACACCAATACACTGCTAACCAAGTAATACCTAGAATACAACCCCTACACTATCATATCAAAGAAATCCCTAAGAACTTGATTTATGCAATGAAATCTATTATTGGGACTTAATCGAATCTCCCACTCTTACAAAGAAGTCAGGTTGTGTGCATTTAATACCATAAGCTTTCCCTTATTTTTTTACGCTTCAACTTTCAGAAAATCATGTTAGGATTACTATAGGTATTTTCTACGCTTATAATGTAGGCTTGGGGAAATGTATGGTAAATTTGGGCACAGTGACTTATTACATATTGTCACTACGCTGCTTTTGGCTCCACTTTCCTAATTTCTTGCATTGTTTTCCCCTTTTTGCCATTTTATTTCATTTTGGACCTCAGGTGCAGTTTTATTTGCACATCAACTCACTATTATTATATATATATATATATATATATATATTTATTTATTTTATATTTTTTCTCATACCACACTTAATTCCTTTTTATTTTCACTACTACTCCTTCATCCTTTAGTTTCTATGCACCCCTACATAATAACCACCCTCAACTTAGGCTATTTGCTTGAGTTGAGGTACACAGTGTCCAAGGAGGGACCGAGGCTAAAGAAGGTTCAATGTAAATTTAGGAAGGTAAATCGGGTAGTTCAAACAATAGGTCTACTAAGGATCAAAGTTTGGGTTAAAGAGATATATAATTATTTGGCAAGTTTTTGTAGGCTAAAGTAGACTGTTTCAAACATGGCATATGGTTATTTCCTAACGTCCTATCTTATAACTTTTAACAAGACAAACCGAGAAGTTCTAGATCACGAACATACCAACTTAGATAGACACCTTACCCGCTCATTGCTTAATGCTTTCATCTATAGTATCACCTGCTTAATTCATGCAAGGTAACCAGGTTATCTGCTAACAATAGTAATGCTATATGTAGATCTTAATACTATTTACAACAAAAGTACATGCATCACATAATGTCACAAAATCTTTTTGGAGAGATATCATATTAAAAAATATTTAGAAACAAGTTTGCATGCTTTATTAATATCATTGCACCAAGTTTTCTAAAATTACTCTAAGTGACACAAAATAACAACAAGACAAATAAAAAAATTAATCATGCCGGGTTTGATTATGATAGTGCAGCCGAGGAAAAAGAAACACAACAACAAAAACCTTGACTATGGTACACCCCCACCCCTAACTTGAAAATTATGTAATGTATCCATTGCGCGAGATCATATAAATGTAAAAACTAGGATATGGGACATACTTGAGGTGCTCTATATGTCGGTTGACTCCGGTCTCATAGGGATATAGGTAGGTACCCAATAGTCTCCTCTAGTCTTGTAGCCTCAGATGTGTCTGTGGTATTCATAAAATATGTTGTCATAGGTGGCGGTGGTGTACTCAAAGTAATCAAATTGAGTACTTCCATGGTAAGTGATGTCTTATCTCCCTCCGTAATTACTACTGCAGAGGTCTGCCTATCTTTTCTTTTTGCTTCTCTTCTTCTTCATATAAGATTCTTCTTTCCCTCCTTTTCAGTTTGCTCACCATTTCTTCCCTTTTTAAGTCTCTAAGTCTCCACTCATCTCCTTAATATATATTTCCTAAATATCTGGAGCAGGGGTGTAAAAGTTAAGACTAAGGAGTCTACATCCACCATAAGAGATACCAACAAAGGCATCGGTGGTGGTGAAGGTGGTACAACATCAACCCTCTCAGTAAAAATCCTGACCATTTTATTAAGCTCGGTTAGGTATACCTTAATATCCATCAGGTTTGGTGCCTGGACTACATCTATCCTAGCCGTTATTTGACTATAAATCAATTTGCTTGTGTCTTCATTGTCTTAACTACACCTTGTATCTCATCACTAATATATGGTTTCACCTCAACCTCCAGCTTCTTAATCCAGGCATCATATAAAAGTAAGCTCTACATGATCTTTTCCTACTGTGAAGTTGGAATCACTGTATAATCGGGTAGAGCTAATGGTCGGATGCCAACGACGCAGAGGATGACAAGGCACCAATATCATAAATCAGCATGTCACTAGCGGGTGAATCCCCCAACTATATTTGGAATCTTAAGGACTTTGGCTGAAGCGAATGAATTTTGAATATCCTTTATTTCCATGTCGGTTGCTTTCATTGGCTAAATTACCTAGTCCACTGACCAATAGTCAGGACTTGTGCGCTCCTCATCAATTGATTCACAAGACAGGGGAAAGGTAATATGGTGTTAAACTAGAGCATCCTATGTTGTATCTCTTCTATGATGATTTGCAAGATATTCAATTCAACTCTAGAAACAAATGCAACTACCAAACATGCATTGGTTGCACCCAATGTATTATCATTATTTGACATGATTGTTCTACAAACTTAGATACCTTCTTCAAAGAATCAAATTCACATACTTGTGTGACAAAGTCTTAATCATCTATGGACCACAACATACATAACCAACTCATCAAATTCAACATTATAAAACCGACCAAAACCTTAGTCACCAAAACATTACGACTGGCACTAGCATTGATGGCTATTTCCACTGTCGATTGGCTTATCCCATTAGAGGAATTGCTGCCACTAGCAATGAAAAACAACTCCAAACCAAAATTTTCTATTCTCATATATCAAAGCATCCCTACTTTTTCCATAGTTAAACCCAAACTCATTATTCCTAGTCCTTTTAATGCTGCCAAAACCAATGATTATGTTTTGTGGAGAACCAAACATTTCATAGAAGGCATCAGAAGTACGATCTTTAATTATTCTAGAGAATTTTCAATATGTAATTATTGGGAAGTATTCATATGGAAAACCAAACATAAAGGAATTGAGAAAGAGTATCCCAGGGTAATGTGCTATAAAAAATGAGTGTACGATAGCTATGTTAGATACAAGGCATATTCTAATTAGGGTATCAAGTTAGGAAGATTAAGATCAATTATTATCTACATTGGCATTCAACATGAAAGCAAAGAAGATGTACTGGCAAATGTGAATTCTTAAATAGTATTCTTGTTTTGGACCACATGTCAAAACAACCACAGGAGCGGCATGGATTTCATTACCAAATCTTCTACCAAAATTTTTTGCTAAGGAAGTAATTTTTTTAATTGAATAGGCAGTGGCAATGCCATTAATAGTTGATTTAGTAACTAGGAATCAAACATGACCAAACTGTGCAAAAGTAAAGATTGAATTTGATTTAGTCGCTAAGCTACCATAAATAGTAATAAATAAAGAGGATGATGTTATAGGAGAAGTCAAATCAAAATGGATTAAAATTCAATTTGACTACATGCCAAAAATATTATCAAGAATATTGCCTACAATGGAATGATAAAGCCAGTTACAGGAAAATGCAGCCTGAATTATTTGAAGGAACATGTAGAGGAACATAAGGAGCAAGTGGAAACAATAAAGCCAGTGGTAGGAATAGTAGGAAACTAAGAAAAGTACTGACAAGTTGTAAGGTAGTTGGAAACAATCATAATATAATGGAGTGGATAAAAAAATAGAGAGTAAGCACAATAAGGACACATATGGCCATATTGTAGGGGAGACAGATATTCTAGATAAGAATCCCTTTGAATCACTAAAGGATGATGAAGAGATTAAGGATAACAATGAGGAATAAAGAAAGAAGGAAGCAGATAAAAAAGGCAACAAGGAAAGTACAAACCATTGGGTAGCTCCAAGCTTTCATAAAAAGGTATCACCAGTCAAGGACATAAGTAATATTTTAAATAAAAGGAAGGAGGAAACACAAAAGAAATAAGATGACACTACCATGTAAGAAAAATAGATAAAGGAACAAAAAGAAGATGAGAGTAATCAAGAGATAGGGGCATTGATGATTTCAAAAGTTGGTTATGAAAGAGTATTACCTTTAGCAGTGAAAAAAGATATTCTACAAGGTGGAGGGGAGGATAAAAGAAAAATATCAACATAGAAGACTTGGACCAAAATATAAATAATATAGTAAGAATAGGAGATCTATCTCCCAAATAGATAGATAAAATAAGGGAGAGTCATGGCAAATATAAGAAGAAGACTAGCACAGATAAGAAATCAACTCAGACTTTATCAAGGATTACAAAGGGTGCTGCAACAAAAAGTAACTTCTAATGAAAGCCCTAATTTGGAATATCAGATCAGTGAATATTGAGAAGGCATTCACTAGATTTGATAACATGCATAAGAAACACCATTTCTGCTTTGCTGGACTTATTGAACCTTTTTAAGATATAATAGAATTAGAAGTATACAGAGGGAATCTGGGATTATAGCCTGTAGTTTGCAATAAAAATGGGAAAATTTAGGAATTTATAGATAAATTCTTAGAAGTAGAAGTTATACGGCATGATGATCAATAATTGACCTTGAAATTAACAAATATAGAACAAAGAGCAAAACTGGTACTAACCCTTGTGTAAGAAAAATATACACAAGAGAAGAGATTGTAGTTGTGGGAATCTACTACTGATATAGCAAATGACGTACAAACTTCATGGATGATATGTCATGACCCAAGACTTCCCCCTAGTTATAACACAATGCTTAGAGTCACAAGTGACCCTAAGTTAACCTATGACCTGGTAACACTAAAAATACCATAGAAGTAATAAAATACTGGGAAAAATCTAGACAAAAATAATCTAGTAATAATGATAAAATGATAAATGCTAAATAAGAGTGTCAAAACTAGAACTATCTAATAAAAACCAACATGTTAAAATATAACTAACTGTCTGTCTATTTGAAAGCCTTTACTCATTTGAGTTGTTAGAACATGTCCCCAACTAACCCCAACTGATTGAAACTAAAGAATACTAAAAATAAATACTAATAGCTAGTCCTTGAATGATAAGGACTTACCAAACATTGCTACTGAATGTGGTAGCAAACTGTACTAAGCACAATCTGGATGCTGAATATCAGAACCTATATTATAAGACAATATAGCACAAGAAAAGTATGCGATCAATACGTTGAATGTACTGAGTATGTGAGATGGGAAAACTAACTAATGTAAGCTGAAAATTAATGCATGAAACATGGTAAACTTAATGCAAGACCAAGTACAAATAGGTAGTAAATGAAAACTGAATACAAGGCCATGCAGCATCTAAAAGCTGAACATAACTGAGGACTGTGGGAGCTAAAAATAACTGACATACCCTAATAATAGCTCATCGGGGTATAACCTGTAACCAAGTTAGATGGGTGTTTAGTACCATGCCAAGGGTACGAATACTAGCTGACGTGGATCCACTAAACTGATGCCTAAAGCACAATGGTATCAGTCCTCAATTGGTGAGTGACCTCCTGAAACATATGGTGGCACCGTAGTTCTAGAACTTAGGGATTTATACTAAAGGTCTCAGTCCTAACTAATGGGTGAGCCTTCTTCTCTGCATTCACTCCATGCTAAGAACTACTCCCACCTGAATGACACTGAAAACTGAATTGCTTATTTTAATTACATTCTAAGAAAATCAATAGTGGATTATCTAAAGTTCTCAAAGACATGTAAAATAATGTATGCATAAATCCCCAGGTATGGGTGTCATAACCCATAAGCTCTAAACATGACAATATTAATTGAACATTATGAGAAATTTCACAATTCAAGCCCAAAACTAAACAATTTATCAATGTAAAGGGAATTCATGATTTTGAGTATGGAAAGATGCTAATCTTAAGGGAAAATATGTAACCATGGTTTAGTAACAAAAATAAACTGAAAGAATTAAGAAAACTCATATTTAACCTGGAACCCAAAACTTGAAAGGGGAATTAAACTTAAGCATTTGAGAAGTCTTTGGGACTCAATGGGTGGAAGGAACCCATTGATAAAATCCCACATACCAGTAGATAAATTCCTTGGAGAATTCTTTGGAATTTGTGCTTAAATTTGAGGAACCCTACCTTGCCTTTTGAAAAGAGAGAATCTTTTTTTTGGATTATCAGTTGAATTTATGATTTAATAAGAAATTTGGGTCATTTTCCCTTATATTCCATCCTTGGGAAAGCCTAAACAATGTGGTTAGGTGTTAAAAGAGTGGTAAAAGACCAAACAACCCTTTTTGGAAACATTTAGAAATTTTCTAGAAATAGTCGTAATAGCTCAAGTAATCACTCATTGGGTTTGACCACGAGCTATGGCCTGGAGTTATGACGTGAGGACCTAAGTGTTGGTTTCTTACTGCTGTGATGATGGGTCAACCTAACAACTCATTTGTACTGATAACGAGTCATATGCTGGAGTTATCATCACTGGGCTGAAATCTTTTATCCCTCACTATCATGATAATGAGACTTCACTACGAATTGTGTCCTGACAATGCGTCATTACCAAAGCCATTGTCACTGGTAGTTTGACAAACAAAGCCTTAGAAAATATTCCATAACTTTTTACCATGATATCGGATTAAGGCGAGACTAGTGGTGTTGGAAAGCTAATTTAATGGTCTATCTCTTGGTGGGTCTAGAGCTCAGAAATTTAGGGTATTATAATATCTCCCCCTTAGGATCATTTGTCACCAAATGAAACTAACTAAGTTGAAAGGCTAGAGAAAGCTGAAATTCCCCCACTGAATCTCTACGAGTTGAATAATGAATTGATAACTGAATCTATAGTTGACACATGGATTCAACTGAACTCATGAATGCATTTTATGACACAAAAATAGCTGGATAGCCTGAGATATAAGAGAAAAAATTAATTAATTAAGGAAACTATTACCTCGAGTTGAGATTGAGTTTTAAGAAAAGAGATGGGGGAACTTGGTCTTCATATCTACCTCTGGTTCCCAAGTAGCTCCCTCAACTGACTGATTTCTCCATAGGACCTTTACTAAGGCAATCTTTTTATTCTCTATCTATGAGTCTAACGGTCAAGGATCTCAACAGGGATCTCTTCATAAGAGAGACTATCTTTCACACCCACACTCTCTAAAGAAACGATTGATGCTAGGTCACTAATAAATTTCTTTAACAAGGAAACATAGAAGACCGGATGCAATATTGCTAAATTTGTAGGCAACTCTAACTCATATGCTACCTTACCATATCAACTCAAAATCTTATAAGGACCCATATATTAGGCACTAAGCTTTTCCTTTCTACCAAATACCTTCACCCCTTTCATGGGTAAAACTTTCAAGTAGAAAAAATCACAAATCTTAAACTCAAGCTCCCTTTTCCTCATATTTGCTTAAGATTTTTGATTACTCTGAGTAGTTTCCAACCTTTCTCTAATCTGCTGAACCTTTTCTATCGCCTCAAACACTGAGTCTGGCCTTATCAAAAAAGCTTCACTAACCTCAAACCAACTTATAGGAGATCTACACCTCCTATTATAAAGTGCTTCAAATCGGGCTATTTGGATACTGGAGTGGTATCTGTTATTGTAAGAAAACTCAATCAAAGGCAAGTGATCATCCCAATGACCCTTGAAATTGATCACGCACACTCTCAACATGTACTCTAAGGTATGAATAGTCCTCTCTGCCAGTCCATCTGTCAGTGGATAAAAAGGCCGTACTAAGATAAACTTGGGTACCAAGACCCTTCTGAAAATTTTTAAAAAATTGAGAGGCAAACTAGGTACCTCTATTGTAAATAATGGTCAAAGGGACTCCATGAAACTTCACCAACTCCCTAAGATAGAGCTCAGTATAATCTTCCATTGAATCTGAAGTGTTAACTGGCAAGAAGTGGGCTAACTTAGTCATTCAGTTCGGATAACCCAAATAGAATTATGATGCTGACAAGTATGAGGTAACCTGCAATGAAGTCCATATTCACCACCTCCCACTTTTAAGTAGGAATATTAAATTCTTGTAGCTACCACTAGGCCTTTGGTGCTCAAGATTAACCTACCAGTAATTTGGACAGTTAGCCACGAATTCTGCAATATTATTTTCCATGCCATTCCACCAATAGACCTATCAAAAATCATGGTATATTCTAGTGGCTCCTAGGTTAATAGAATACCGAGAACCATGCACTTTTTCTAACATCCGCTGTATCAAGTCACCTAAATCTGGAACACATAATCTTCCTTGACAATGAAGAACACATATTATCCTTGGGAGAAAACCTTAATTTTTTGACTCTGAACTACTTCGTTCAACATAATCAAAATAGGATCACTATCTTGCTTTTCCTTTACCTCAGCTACCAAAAAAGATTCTAAACTATTCTAAACCAAGACATTACCTTTGGTTGAATCAACTAACCGAACTCCCGACCTAGCAAGATGATAAACCTCATGAAAAAACTCTTTCTTATTATCCTCAATATGAGCAACACTCTCCATTGACAACCTGCTAAGGGCATCGACCATAATATTAGACTTACCTTGGTGGTATAAGATGCTCATATCATAGTTCTTTAATAACTTTAGCCACCATCTTTGATGAAGATTTAGATATTTATGTATGAACACATATTGAAGACTTTTATGATCAGTGAACACATTAATATGAACCCTATAAAGATAATGCCTCCAAATTTATAAGGCAAAAACAATTGATGTCAACTCAAGATCATGAGTCAGGTAGTTCTTCTTATAAGGGTTAAGTTATTTAAAGGCATATATTATAACCTTACCTCATTGCATTAACACATAACCAGTACCAACGCTAAAATCATCACAATAAACCATAAAACTATGTAAATGCTTTAGTAGAGTCAAAATTAGAGAAGAGGTGAGTTGATCCTTTGACTTAAGAAAACTCATCTCACAATAATCAAACTACTGGAATTTCACTTTCTTCTGAGTCAGTCTAGACATGGGAGAATCAATGGAGGAAAATCCTTCATCAAACAATCTGTAGTAATTGACTAAACCCAAGAAAATCCTGATATCTGATAGAGAGATGGGTCTAGGCCAGTTTCTTACTGCTTTGGTCCTTTGAGGATCAACTCAAATGCCTTCACCAGAAATAATATGACCAAGGAATGCTAATGAATATAACCAAAATTCACACTTGATGCACTTAGCAAAGAGCTAGTGATCCTTAAGAGTCTGCAATACAATCTTAAATGGTTTGCGTGTTCACCCTTATGCCAAGAATAAATGAGGATATTATCTATGAGAACTATAACGAACATGTCTAGGTACTGCTTGAACACCCTATTCATCAAGTCCATAAAATATACAAGATCATTTGTTAGTCCAAAAAATATAACACTAAATTCAAATTGACCATACTGAGTTTTGAAGGCTAATTTTGGAGTGCCACATTATCCGGCTTCGAGATGATGATGCCAGATTTGAGGTCTATCTTAGAGAAATAATTGGTACCCTAAATTTGGTTGAACAAGTCATCAATCTTGGGGGTAAGATAATTATTATAGAGTGTGATTTTCTTTAATTGACGGTAATTGATGTATATTCTGAGAGAACCATCTTTTTTGCACACAAAGAAAACTGGAGCACCCCATGGAGAGATACTAGGCCTGATAAAACCCTTGTATAGGAGATCTTTCTTTTGTTCCTTCAATTTATTAAGCTCAAATGAATCCATTTAATAAGGTGGAATTAAAATAGGATGGGTATCTTGAATGAGATCTATTCCAAAGTTAATTTCCAGCCCGGGAGGAACTCCGAGCAGATCTTTAAGAAAAACTTCTGGAAATTCTTTTACTATTGGAACTGACTTAAAATTTGGGGTTTTGAAACTTGAGTCCTTGACTCAAAAAAATGATAGATGCACCCTTTGGAAATTTTTTCCTTGCCTTAAGAAAAGAGACAAACCGATCTATAGGTACTGATATACTACTGTAATACCCTGAGACTACTCCCTGGATGTCACACGGTGCTTAGGACCACAAGTGATCCCAAGCTATCCCTTGTACTGGCATAACTCATGAGAAACTAAATAAAATACATAAATCTGGATGAAATAAGCGGAAGATAAATCTTTTCTAAATATGATCAATATAAAACTATATTAAAATGATTACAACCCTGATTGTATGAAAAAAATTGGAATCAAATACATTAACCCTACCGACATAAAGCCTCTACTAGTATTGACTGTAGGTAGCTGGGACATGACCTTCAACTATCCTAAATCAATACGACTGAATGAAAAAAAGTAAATACTACTCAAACTATGAATGGATCGATCCCTTAAATCAAAAGGACTCATCACCTGCTAACTGGAAGTCGTAAATTATCTAAATATAATATGCGCACTACAGCTCACACCTATATTATAAGATAATGTAGCACATAGACTTAAATTTGGATCAGTACTTTTGGAATGTACTGAGCATATGGGGGTAAATGCATAAGTAAAAAAAAAATAATGTAATAATTCAAATAAACTTTCAAAACTACATGATAAATGTGAGTGACTCACCATGGCTTGAATGATCAAAACTGGCAAATCATAGATCATGAGTGACAAAGCACAAAAGAAATTCTTGTGATCCATAACACTTAGTTCTAGTAAAACTGTACTCTAATTCTATTCTTTAAATCATGCAGGCTAAGTAAAAGGGCTCACCTTTATCATCTGAAAACTAAAGGCTGAAATATGATAACTGATGTCTTATGTAGGATAATATCTAAGTAAATTTATGAGCATTTACACTTCATTTTAAAAACTATTCTGTTATTCTTTTCTGTTAGGGAGGTTCTTCTAACCGACATAAACTATGTGAGATATCATGGAGTTCAATGTCTCTTACCCATGTTGGTAGAGCTGTTCTACCTTTACCATCAGAATAGAACTTAGCTAGAGTGATCACTATACTAAACCCACTAGGGGTATTAAAACCTATTGTGGTGCATAGTTTTGGGGCATGAGACCTTGGAATCATACCCAACTCAGTGCTAAATACTACTCCCTTTAATCTGTATACTCATTCTGAAGGAAATCTACCTTAAAACTAGCATAAGGATTTTAATAAAATTAGTTATGCATCTGTCTATTTTAAATTGTAATCAAAACTAACTGTGTGGATTTCATATCTTAGCTGAGAATAAAAAGATCAAAATCTTTCTTAAAATCTGCATATATGCTTTCAAAGAATACTTAAACATTATCTTTCTTGAAATTTCAAGACTAAAACTTAGGGCTTAAAAACCCCTTTCTAGTAACTCATATCAAATCATCCTAATTCATGTTCAATAATGAAAAGCATGAAATTCTTTACAAATTATAGTCAAAATAAAATTCAATACTCAATATACAAAATCAAGTCACACACATAAGTATGTGAAAATAGTTATTCAATTCAACACTTAAATCACTTGTAACTTTATAAGGATCAAACAATGATATTTGAGTCTGAAACCTAAACTGTATATCATATAAATTCATATAAAATCAACTTTAAAACTAGTTTTGGGTAGAAAGATGAAAGGAGTATCCTTTTTCATAATCCCACATACATTATTTGATTAATTGTATGTAAAAGCTTGAACTTTGAATCTCTAATGGTATTCTTGAAGCTTCTTCTAGAAGTTATTGAATTAGAAAGCTTGGGTTCTTTGCTTTTCTTGAAGAAAATTTGATGAAGTTCTTGGTGTTCTTAAGGAGGGCTAGTGTTTTCTTGGAGAGAAAGGATAAATAATAATGTATCTAATATTTTTGGGGGCTGAAATTATGTGTTATGGATGGTTTTGGGTGAGGGTAATTGACCAAAGTGACCATAGATTCATTAGGAACTGATGAAGCATGTGAAATAGCCATGTATCACATTGGGGACAGCAACACATCGCATCGCTATCGCGTCGGCTTACTGCCTCTCACAAAAAATGCCCTAACTTTTTACTCGAGTATCAAATTAAGGCGAAATTGGTATCGTTGGAAAGATAACTCAATTTTCTACAATTTGGTTGGTCTTTAGATGAAAGATTCTACATATATAAAAAGTTATACTCATTCAAAGTAGACCCTAGTAGAATCAAATGTAAAGATTTAGCCGAATCAAAGGCTTTTAGCTCAACTTCACTCTAAGTGCTTCCTATGAATATTTTTCACCTCGAAAGCACTTACCACACTAAGATAATGGTCATGAAACTAATATCTACATGAGAATCATTTGGATTAGAGCTTACATATGTAGGAATGATGGTTAGCATTCTACCATAAAAATATGAGGTGTTACAACTACCCTTCCACTTTAAGACTGGTTCATTGGGAAACTAAAACTGGACTACTCTATTTCTATAATCAACTGAGGCATAACAAGAGTGGAGCCAATACATACCATGAATAACATTAAAATCAGTCATGTCTAGCTCTACAAGGTCAACTAAGGTAACTTTCTGGGACACTGTGACTGGGCAATTTCTGTATACCCATCTGGTTATGAATGAACTACAGACTAGAGTAGAAAATAAGAAGGGTTCTACAAGTGTTTCAGGGCTGACACCAAAATCTACTGATATATAGGGAGTCATAAAGGAAAGTATGGCTCCAGGGTTTAACAATGCATAAACAGGAATATGACAAACTTTTAATGTATCAATGATTAAATTAGTAGAACCCTCCTAATCTTATCAAGTCTGAACGGCATAGAACCTACCCTAACGCTATCTGTCATGTACACTAGAGGTGACACTCTAATGAATTGGGCGACCTACTGGAGCTGCTAAAGTATTAGATTGGCTTGACTGATGAACATCCTTACATCTTTGTGCAACCACTAGGTATTCCCTCACTCTGTGTCATGACTTGCCACACCTAAAACAAGCATCACTACCTGCCATACACTCACCCTTGTGGTTCCTACTACATTTCTTACAAACAGGGTTGGTGCGAGCACTATTCATACTACCTTGGAACTTAGAGACTAGAACTCTATCACGAATATCCTACCTGAACTTACATATGGACCACTAGTAGAGATGGGGATGGAGCTGGAGATTTCTGGTGGATTTGAGAATGATTACCACCATCTGACCTTTGTTGAGAAAATTAAAGCTACCAATTCTAGCACTCTTATTCTCCCTTTTCTTCTTCTTGATCTTCTCTTCCTAAATCTATTGAGCATCAACCATTAACCTAGAGCTATCCATCTCCTTAGCCAACATGGTTGTCCTATATTTCTTGACCATATCCTCAGAAATATATGACATAAATTTGCTCATTTGGGCCTTAGAGTCAGCAACCATAGTTGGAGCATACCTCGCTAGCTGAGTAAACTTGAGTGGTTACTCCTTTACACTAATATTTTTTGACTTCACATTTATGATATCCTGTACCATTGTTTCCTTCAACTCAAGTGGAAAGAACCTATCTAGAAATTCAACAAAAAACTTATCCTATTATATCAACCCTACACTTGTACCTCTATCCTTTTTCCACTGCTTGAACCATGTGTGAGCCAATCCTTGCAATTGATAAGCATCCAAATCAACACTCTCAATTGAAGTGACACCATGATTTTAGTGATATTCTAAATAATATCCAAGAACTCTAGTGGGTCCTCTTTAGGCTTAGACCCAAAGAACATTAGAGGATTCATCCGAGTGAAGTCCTAAACTCTAGTTACTATCGTATTCTCAATTAGGTTGGCTTGTAAAATAGCCTATTGATTATTCTAAGTTGTCATTGACTTGGTTAATTCTATGAAAGTAGCCTTAAACTCATCATAGAAAACCTATTTATTCAAAGAGTCTTCCAGAACTGGCAGTGGTACTTGCTCATTTTCATTGCTTATTTTATTGGTTCACTTGGGAGGAATTTTATATAAATGGGTATAGGATGAGTTAGAAGAAGAATTTTAATAGAGTTTGCACTCTATCACAGGACATGAATCATGAAATAAGTGAGACTTTTCTAAAATATTTCATAGCCTATCACTCATAAGTGTGGTGCGCTTCATATCCATGAACAAGACTCCACTTAATGCAACTTTCAGACACGTTAGGACACTTTTAACTTGTAGCTCTGATACCAAGTTTGTCACAACCCAAGACTGCCCCTAGTGTGTAGAATCATAAGAGACGTCAAGCTAACCTATGGGCTGGCATAACACTAAAAATATTAAAGGAGTAACAAAATACAAGGCGGAATCTAAACTAAAATAATTTGGTAATAATGATAAAAGGATCAATGCTAAATAAAAGTGTCAAAACTAGAACTATTTGACTAAAACCAATATGCTAAAATGTAATTAACTGTCTATCTGAAAGCCTCTACTTCTATGAGTTATTGGGACATGCCCCCAACTAACCCTAACTAATTGAAACTACAGAATACTAAAAATAAATATTGATAACTAGTCCTCAAATGATGAGGACTCATAAATACTGCTGTTGAATGTGCTACCAAACCACACTAAGCGTGATTTAGATGTTGAGCGTTGGAACCTAGATTATAAGATAATATAGTATAGAAAAAGTATGCAATTAGTACTATGAATATACTGAGTATCTGCTATGGGAAAAACTAACTAATATAATATGAAAATGAATGCATGAAACCTGGTAAACTGAATTCAAAACCAAGTATAAACATGTACTGAATTAAAACTAAATAACTGAATACAGGGACAAGCAAATCTGAAAGCTGAACATAAATAAGAACTATAGGATCTAATAATAACCGAGATATCCTAATCTAATATAAACTGGGTCTAACCTTTAATACTAGTTGAATGGGTGTTCAATACCTTGCTAAGAATACAAACACCGGCTGACGTGGATCCACTAAACTGATATTCCAAAGGACTAGGGTATTAGTCTTTAAATGGAGGGTGAACCATTGTAACCTATGGTGGTGCTGTAGTTCTAGAACTTAGGGGCTTTTACTAAAGGTACAATCCTACCTGACAAGTGAGCCTTCATCCCTGTATTCGCTTGGTGCTCAGTACTACTCCTAACTAAATGACACTGAAAACTAAATTATTAATTTTAGTTACATTCTAAAAATATCAATAGTGGATATTTTGAAGTGCTCAAAGAAATGTAAATTGATATATGCATGAATCCCTAGGTATTGGGTGTTCATAACCCACCAGCTCTAAACATAACAATATTAACTAAACATTATGAGAAATTTCACAATTCAAGACCAAAACTCAACAATTTATCAATATAAAGGGAATTCAATTTTGAGTATGGGAAGATGCTATTCGTATGGGAAAACATGTACTCATAGTTTAGTTACAAGAATAAATTGAAAGAATAAAGAAAACTCATATTTGACTTGGAACCTAAAACATGAAGGTGGAATTAAACTTGAGAATTTGAGAAATCTTTGGGGCTCAATGGGTGGAACGAACCCATTGATGAAATGCAACATACTTGGAGATAATCCTTGGATAATTATTTGGAATTTATGCTTGAAGTTGAGGAACCCTACCTTGCCTTTTAAGAAGAGAGAATCACCTTTTTTTAGGTATCAATTAAATTTATAATTTAATAAGGAATTGGGGAATTTTACCCTTATATTCCAGCTTTGGGAAAGCCTAAATGACATGAATTAGGTGTAAAAAGAGTGGAAAAATACCAAACAACCCTTCTTAAAATATTTAGAATTTTTCTACAAATAGTCGTAATGACTTAGGTAAAGACTCATTGGGTTTGACCATAAGTTGTGGCCTAGAGTCATGACCTGAGGACCTAAGTATTGGTTTCTTACTTTTGTGACAATAGGTACACCTAATGAATTATTTTGACTCATAATGAGTTGTATGCTGGAGTCATCCTCACTAGGCTAAAATCTTTGGTTCCTCACTACTGTGACAATGAGTCTTTAGAATGACTTGTTGTGTCCTGACAATGAGTTATTGCTAGATTCGGTGTCACTGGTAGTTTGACAGACAAAGCTTAGAAATTTTTCTATAACTTTTTACCATGATATCATGTTAAGGCGAGGCTAGGGGCATTGAAAATCTAATTTAATTATCTATCTCTTGGTGGATCTAGAGATTAGAAACTTAGGGTATTACATAGTAGGTGGAGATTTCAATGTTATTTCTAATAGTAAGGAAAATCTAGGAGGATTACCTATCACAGATTCAAAAGTTATGGACTTTAATCATTGCATAATGTATGCACCTTAGAAGACATTACATTCAAAGGGATTAAGTACACTTGATGGAATGGAAGGACTGATAAGGACTATATTTTGAAAAGACTAGATATGGCTGTTTGTAATGATATGATGCTAAACTCTTTTCTAGTGATGGTGATAAATCATTTGTTTAGAAGTGTGTCAAATTATGCTCCACTCTTAATTACTCTTAAGAATAACACTGACTATAGGGTCAAACCTTTTAGGTTTTGGAACTTTTGGATCAAGCAAGGATCATTTAAGGAGGTAGTAAGGCAACACTGGAGGGCATACTTTGAAGAAAATCCCTTTACCTTATTCTAGTATATATTAAAAAAGTTAAAGGAAGCCCTTATGTAATGGATTAGGGAGTCCTTTGTAAATGTGTTTCAGGAATTACAACTCTTGAAGATACTTTAAAGGTTATGGAAATTCAATTTGAAGAGGATCCTTCTAGGAATAACAGGGAGAAACTGTATAGACCACAAATCAAGCTTATTAGATATCTGTACCTAAAAAAAGAATTCTAGAGGCAAAAAGTAGGAATAGAATAGTTTAAAGATGGTGAAAGAAATACCAAGTTCTTCTATGTCGTGGTCATGGAATAATGAGCAAGCTAAAGGTGAGAAGAATTAAAAATAATGAAGGAGAGTGACTAAAAGATTAGAATAAAATATCAAAAGAAATAATTGATTCTTACAAAAGGCAATTTACTAAATAGGAGGAAAATACTAATTTTGAAATGTTAGAAGAATTTCCATCTGTGATTTCTAATGAACAAAATATAAAGCTAAAAAATGCCAAAAAAGAAGAAGGTGATGAATGCAGTTATGGGACTGAATAAAAGTAGTGCTGGAGGTTCGGATGGTATGACATAAACTTTTTATAAAGAAAATTGGGACATAGTTAGAGAGGACATATATAGTATGGTCAAGGATTTATTTTGTTGGGAGAACTTCCAAGGTTTATCACTCACACAAATATGGTTCTCCTTCTTAAAAAAGCTAATGTTTGCACCATTTTAGATCTAAGGCTCATATCCTTTAGCAACTTTGTCAACAAGATCTTCTCAAGAATCATTCTTGAGAGAATCAAGATGGTACTACCAAGCATAATTTCTCCTAAACAAGCTGGTTTGGTTCATGGAAGTAGCATAGCTGAAAATATCTTACTGGTTCAAGAAATTATCACTGAAATAAGAAACGAGGTAAGCCACCCAATCTTATGATTAAATTGGATATGATGAAGGCTTGTGCTAAGGTGGAAGGGGTGTTTTTGACTAAAGTATTGAGGAAGATAGGATTTAGCAAAGGAGTCACTATCATGGTTTACAGGCTGATAAGCAACAATTGGTACTCTATATTATTGAATGGCTAACCTAAAGGTTTTCTTAAATCATCTAGAGGAGTAAAGCAAGGAGATACTCTCTCTTCTACTTTATTCATTATTGAAGTTGAAGTTATGTTAAGGGAACTGAATAAATTACTGGTTATAAAGGAATTTGAAAGACTTGGAATGCCCAGGGAAAGTCCTAAGATCGATCATCTTGCCTTCACGTATGATATAATTATAATGTGTATAGTTGAAGTAAGGAGCATGCAAATAATACCCATAACTTTGTAGAAATATAAGAACGTATCAGGATAAAAGGTAAATAAGAGTACAATATTAGCTATATGCATCATAGTGTGACATGAAGTAGCAGCAATAATTATAAGGAAAAAGTTTCCTTTCACTTAACTGGGATGTCCTATCTTCTATAGGAGGAAACATAAACCATATTATCAGTAGATGATTTAGATAATTAGAGAAAAACTATAGTTCTATAAAGGAAAGATATTATCCTATGTAGGAAGTGCTATCCTAATTAAGCATGTACTTCAGTGAAATCCAATTCATTGCCTGTTGGTCATAACCTATAATGACCATTTAGGTCATTTTCCAGATTTCCAATTATTTTCACCATTAGAGATTTTTTGTAGCTTCCCCAAGTCATTTATGACTTACTTGAACTGACATTATGGTTTTCGGGAAATTCATTTAGTGTTTTGAGCCAATCCTATATTTTAAAGTCTTCATTGATTCCAAATGGCCTTTGGGTGAAAAATTTAGTTAAATAACCTCAAATGCAAATTTTGACTATTCTAGTGGCTACAAAATATAGATTTAAGGCTAGGTGGACTGTTGGTTCGGGTCCTAAGGTACCTGAACTCATTTCGACCTATTGGTTAGAAAGTTAAGAAAATAGAAATTGGGTGTGGGACCCACTTTTTGTCTAAACAACCTCGAATGGAAATTTCAACTACCCCTTTGAGTCTAAAACATCAAATTTGATAGGGTTACATTGTATGTTTGCATCTACAAGATTCTGGATGAATCTCAAGGACTTGGTGGAGACTTAGAAAAATTCCAAGTCTCAGTTGTATTTTGTACATCATAATAGCGATGTTTTGGGCCGCGATCGCGACTCGCTTGAGTAGGATAGTGGATGCTGTGTTCTTAAGACTGAGTGTTGCGATCGTGACTCCTGTGTGCAGCCCCTAAGTACAACAATTGTGATACTTGTGTTGCGATAGCGACACTCGAGAACCTGGTATGGGTATAATACCCCTTTTAGCCCAATTCTCCCATTCCTTCATCTATTTTCAAGAGACTAAAACCCTAAATAGTGAGATATCTTGAAATTGAAACTTATGGGTCATTTGGGAGATTCTCTGACACTTGTTTTCATGATTTTCCTTTGATTTTTGGTAAGATTTCACCCTTTTTATGGTAGAATTTCTCATTTTTTGTTCAAAAATCTCAAAACCTCGCAGGCTTGATTTTAACCGTAAATTAGTTCAAATTTCACCCATTCTTGAGGGTAATGACTACTTGAGCATAAGGGAAGGTTGGGTTGGATTTGGAAATATGATTTTTCATAAATAGGACCCACATGAGATTTTTGACATGCCTCGAAAATTAGGCAGTGTCGCACATGAATCGAAGGTCACCCCGATAACCCAACCTAACCATCATCACAACAACCACAGGGTCAGGTGAATCCCAACCTTATAATAAGATAGCGGAAATATAAGGCCAATAGTCACTACTTAGAAAATATCTAAAATTTCATTAACATCAACAATCTAACCAATACACCTAAGTCCGTAGTCATCCATAAAAGCATCTACCAAACCAAAGTCAATAATAGGTCGGGACATGTCCTTGAGAATGGCCAAGTGCTAAATCTATACAAGTCTAAGACATAAAATAACATTACTATGAAAGGTAGGTCTTACAAAGTATGAAAGCTCACCACTTCAAGGTCAATGCCTGAATCGCTCGAACGCCTGAGCACTACATAGAACAAGAAGAAGCTCCAATCCCTATATCGCGTGGGGACATAGTGTCTGAAGATGGTTAGCGGTTGGAGAGCTAGCATGTAACCCACGGGTAAGGATAGAATAGTACATTTGTTCAATCCAGGTCAAATTATTATATATAATCATATCTACAAAAGTATAGGAAAATATGAAGATACATGTACATATAGTTACACAACATGCCAAACCATGGAACAAGTTATAACATGCATTCTCAAATCATTCATTTATGAGTCATGGAGTGATGAACTTTCAATCTTCCACATTACCAATTTTATAACCTCAAACTTCTTTGTTGCCTTAGTCAATGGAGATCCAAACCCCAAACCAAGTCAACAAATCTAACCAATTTAACCAAGTCAACCAATTAACCAATTTAACCAATTCAATCAATTCATTAGGTAAGGGACTCAAACCATAAACCATCTCATCGGACTAGGGACATGAACCACTAGTCATCTCATCAGACTAGAGACTCGATCCCCTAGTTATTTCATTATTCTAGGGACTTGAACCACTAGTCAACTCATCGGACTAGGGACTCGAACCACTAGTCATTTCATTAGATGAGGTATTTTAACCTCAAGAGATATCTTTATGAGAGGGACTCAAACCATAATCCATTTCATTAGACTAGGGACTCGAACCACTAGTCATTTCATTGGGTGAGGGACTCAAACCACAAGCCATTTCATTGGACAAGGAGCTCGGACCACTAGTCATTTCATTGGGTGAGGGACTCAAACCACAAGTCATTTCATTCCACACTTTACTTCCACACATAATTTCAAGTTCAAACTTAAGGAATTGAACCCCTTTTCTTATCCATCAATCCATCATAGTCATAATTTAACTAATTACATGCTTAGCAACATCAACACAATACCAATTATCAACCATTGATACTTATAGGGCCATCACCCTATTTAAAGCCATAAGATAATCCATTACATGATTAACAAGGTTATTATCAACCATTTACCAAGTATTCACATTCATTATATTATTGTCATGACTCATTCATATTCACTAGACCAATTCCATAGATACATATTTGACTTTCACGGAATCATTTAACCACTAGCCACTTCAATAGACTAAATGCGTTGAATCAATTCAATTTATGGTTGTCAAGACCCACATACCATTCACATTTCATTAGCAGGTTTTCACCATATTCTTACCACATTTAGGCTCAGCACAGAAATTAAGTTCATTTTTATATTTAGAGGCTTCAACCCCTTTATTAGTCATTATCTTACCAAAGTCATTCAATTATATAATACATTGCTCACAATACCTTTAAGATGTTATTTATCAATCATTCCTGCTTATTGGGCCATTTACCTAGTTCAAAACATCACCAACATATGACTAGATAATTTACTTAGATATTTTAACAAACACCTTATGTGCATACCTTTAACAAGGCTATTCTCATGGTAAAAATCATCAAAATTAGGGTTACTCAAGACCCTTATGTTAAACTACATACAACAAGAACCCATATAGGTAAATCATCATTAATAAAATGTATAATCACAAGTCTAAGATAGAATCATAATTTTTCATCATTAAGCAACAAAACCCTTTTCATTTGATTGTAAAACCACCATGTACACTTACTAATCCAAGTGTAAAATAGATGGGTTTAGATTTAATTAACAAGGAGAAGATGTACATGCCTTAAACAATATGAATCACCAAGAATTTGATTTCTCTTTATCTTCTAGATGAGCACCCTCCAAACCCTAGACTCCAATCTTATTTCAAGAACTTTAAAAGAAAGTTTAGGGTGTTAGATCCAGTCAAAATATGCTCAAAGAGGCCATAGAAACTTATATAGTGAGAGGGATTAGGGTTTAGGGTGTAGAAAATGACCACAAGGCCCTTGGTTAAAAGCTAAAAATTAAACCCATCTAGGGGTACGATGCACCATACGACTCATTAAGGGAATCGTACCCTAGGGTATGAGTGGTACCCTGACTTATACCCTAGGTTCCTCCTAGGTCTCACAAACTGTCAAGGGTATAAGTGTATACTCTTGAGTCATATCCAAAGGGTATGACTCAACCCTTAACTCGTATACACAAACTATATACAAAATAGTCCACTCAAGTTAAGAGTTTACTCCAAACAATAATGTTAGGTTCAACTCATGTAGTTAGGATGCAATTGAGGAGAGGGACACTCATATAGGGGTGTAACACCCCATAAAATTCTCTCCTAGTCTGAGCCTTAGAGCGTGTTCAGTGAAGCAAAAATTTGATCCAAAAAGTTTAAGAGGTGTTTTCCCAAGTGTGAAATACTTTGAATCATGTAGAATTTTCCTAATATAGACTTTTTGTCAAGTATATCATTGAATAAGATTTCTGTCGATACCAAATTTGCCAAAATCTAATACTCGGACAAAGAGTTAAAGCTATTTTAGTGAGACAGTGTGCCACCTGGAATTTTAGCACAACGCGGAGCCAACCAAAATGGAAATTATAAAAATCCAGTGAACCTCTGTGATTATGGCACATAACGCCAAGGCTTAATTTTAGAATTGTCAATTTATAGTTCACCAACACGATTCCACCATGTCGCGGTGCCTTTTTAGTTCGCAACTAAGGTGGCAACGCGATTGCCACCACGTCGCGCCGTCATACAGTTTCCTAATTGTCCAATTTCCAGTGAAGTGGTCCGATTATGGCGCGTCGCGCCAGCAAGTAAAATTGGGATTTTTTATTTTAATTCCAAAGGCTTTTTGGTCTTTTTCCACTCTTCTTCAGCCCCTATATGTACCTGATAAAAGGCTCTCAGCCACATTTTCCATCTTCAATATCAAAACTAGGGTTTTACAAAATCAAACCCTTATTTATTATTCAAGAAAAATCAATAGAGATCAAGAGAAATCAAGAAAAGAGTTTCCCCAAGGTATGTAGATGTTGATTCTTGGGTCTATTTCATCCAAGAAGCTCAAAAACTCTTTTCTAAAATTCAAAGTTATTATGTTTATGGGCTTTCATGACTATAACTATGACTATACCTATAACTATAACTATAACTATAACTATAACTATAACTATAACTATAACTATAACTGTAACTGTAACTATAGCTATAACTATAACTATAACTATAACTATGTATAAAATATATAAAGAGAGCGAGAAAGAGTTAGATATAAGTGTGTGTGTGCGCGTACGAGCTTTTGTGTGTGTGCGTACAAGAATAACTCAAAGGTACAACCTAAAGTAGTCATTCTAACATCTCAAGGCCTCCTAATCGAGTAGGAACTAGTTCTGGCATAATCAGGGTCCCTAATAATAATGTTAAACCATGAGATAGTTATCCATAATACAATAACCATAAAACAAGGAAGTCAGAATCATACCTTAAATCTTAGTACCATTTCATAATTAGCCTACCATGCACTAACCATATAACAACAATACAACAACCAACTAGTCCAGACAAATTAAACCTAATCAAGCCCCATAAACTGAAAGGTTCAATCAGCACACAATATACACTAAGCAATACTCATAACCTATACCTATTCAACCCATTATAAGGCTGATAGATATAGGAACCAAAAAATATACTAGTGACAGACAATGTGCATATATGAATGAATATAAGTAAATCTATAATACCATAACCAATCTAAGTTCCGTTACATTCCCAGTGTATACAACTTATCTAGATTGATGAATCTCCAAGGTAGGATCTACGGTGACCTTTCTTCTCCCAAACGATGCCTCACAGATGAAGGGGCTACTCAGGGTTAAAAGAGTGTAAGTTTGTAAATCTGTTGCCCAATGTTAACCTCGAGACAAAATAATTGTAATATGGTGGAAATGGTCTAAATCTCTCATGATCATAGTAAATAGTAGTGGTAAAACCATGGAACGAAATCTATCTTGGCCAAATTTCTAAAACATTATTTTAGTTCTAAAGCTCGAAGGGACAAGGTATTGGGCCTGCATGTTCTGAGCAAGACTCCCTAGATAGCCTCTAAGAAGAGACAATGGAATGGATATTTCCATATGTATCCCTTTTCAACCAACCTCCTTCTTTTAATTCTCAAATAGCCTAACTCAACTTCAACAACCAACGGGACATCAATTAAATCGAGGAAGGTTGATGCGTGCAAAAATATGCCATAACACACTGATACCACACTGATGCCAGCACAACCAAGCAAAAACCCATTCGAGCCAAAGGCAATCCAAAGCATGAATCATGAAACCAACTCCAATATTCAAATATAACCTTCTTTTACCTTTCTAAACTTGCCATCTACTCTAAACTACCCAAAATATCCCCTAGTCCTATCTACAACTCCATTTACTAACCTAGAGAAACTAAATATAATCCACCAAAATCCATAATAGCTAGCATAAGGGTAAGAATATAGGGTGCTACCTGGGCATAAATGGTGATGACAAATGTCTGCAACCCTCTCCCAATGCTGTAACTTACCTGGATGACCATCAAAACTGACAATCAGGAGTCCAAAGGACAAACACTCACCACTAAACAATATGCTCTAGGATATCCCACTAATTAAGGATGAAAACTTGATGAATCTAGCTTGATCACACTTACTCCTCTAAGAAGAAAATCCAAAATTCCAGTAAAAACTAAAAAATCAAGGTCAAGAGCGGCAGAATCCACTATCAAGTGCCAATGAGCGACCATATGGACATCTATAAACCACAATCCATATGAACTGAATAAGATCAAATAGGTAGCGAATAAGTAGGCTTAGAAAGACCATAGGTGAAACCCTAATTGAGATAATTCCAAAAACAAAGAATACACCCAAACTCTACAACTCCCTATTGAAATCTCATCCTCCAAGCCAAACAACTTAAGCTCAATTATCCAAACCAATCTTGTAGACGAGTAAGCATTCATACTCCTAACCTATAATAACCTTCAAGCCACATTCCAAAAGATTCAATTTTCCAATGCTGAGAAAACAAGTCCAAACCAAAGAAAGATACCCAACTTACCCTCACTATCTAAAATTATGCATATCCTTGCTGGATCCTGCTAGAGCTGAAACTAAAATACAATTGAAGAGCAAAATCACAAAGGAGGATAAGCCTTAGTCTAAAAACACAATCAATCAACACCATGCCACTGGAGGGCATGAATCTCTAAGGTATACTCAAGAACTCACCAAGGATACAAACTTTACTACTGATATCCACTCTAGAAACTTGAAGAAATATGACCTTTACCGGAAATTGGCCAATCTATACTCCATCTTAGCAATGAATACCCAACCTGCTAATTTAAGAAGCTATCATAGGAAAGATCACCTATTTCCACCCCTCAACTTTACTAGAATAAGAACTAAACCATGACAAGAATGGAGTATCTAATTACACACCAATACTAAGATCAACTATCACCGGTAGACATATACAACAAAATTGAAAGGAAATTTCAAGAACTCTTAACATCAACATTAATACCACTATCGAGCGATGAACTAGCTAAATTGAAAAACGGATCCCAAATTGTTCAACCTTAGGAATGGGCAATATAGAGAAGGATAGAAAATGCTAAAATCTTTGGAAAACTAGAAGAAAAGTCCTAGAATATCATACTTAACAATGATAGCATAACAAAAATGCCAACTCTAGGACCTACATAGAATCGAGAAAGATCAACCTATTTTTATTTCCATAGCAACTCAATAATCGGTCCAAATTTTCTAGTAGAAGATAAAATGACCAACCTCACATTAATACAAGAGAGAAAACCATCCAACTGAGATGACCTCCTAGGCTAACAAATAAGAATTACAAGAACAAAAACTCTAACTGCATATTTCTAGCCTAGTCATCTATCAAGCAAGGGTTGATCAATATCAAACAATAATAATAATAACATTAGTAATGAAAGCACTAGTATAAAAAATAGATGGTACCACAAATGAAATCAACAAAAAGTACCACTCTAGAGCTATAAAAAGGACAATATGCTAAAGTAAATAGGACTTGAACCCAAATGATACACCCCTAAAGAAACACCAACACTGATCCACTCTATCTATCACTAAAAGAAATCATCTACAAGGGTAGTCATACAATCATGAACTCTACACCAAGGCACATAAAGAATATAAACGTACAAAGTTACGTAATCATCGATGGTTATGAAAACCCTAAATACACTAACTAAAAGGGTAAAAGAAGGAAATAAAAGGAGAAACTATCATGGTGAATCCAAAGACATATACCTTACATGCCTGAGGGAGAATGAATCTAAGCGGGTCTAAATTCAGATTGAGCATCTGAATCAACCAACTAACATACTAGGTGCACTGCCCCTAACTAAAGATGCCACAATACTATGAGGCTAATCGAGATAAGATGAATGACTAATAATCCTATATCAAGGACATTTCCTAGATAAGTGAATGATCCTTCTGCAGCCATAGCAAACCTCTAAAGCCCTAACGTGACAAAAAATACAAGCTGACCCCAATTGGCTAACAATTGACACTGTGGTTACTCCCTACTAAGATAAACATCTTCCCTACTATCATAACATATCTTAGGATCTCTAGGATAGCAAGGAATATATGTTGACCCTATCTGAACAACCAACTAACTCCTGGGGCACTATATAGACAATCAACCAACCTCTCCAAAACCATGCCAAGCTCCTAGAATACTTTGAGGCACTGCACCTTCTAATCCAAAATGATCATCATGACCTAAGGATGTTGCAAAATACTACACAAGGTTTGATAAGAACTCTGTCTGCTTTTACCCTCATGACTAATCTAAGATCCACCTTTATCATAAGTTGCTACCTGTATGGAACTAATAAGATAGAAGTAAAGCTGATCAATGTCAAAAGGATCTTCAGTCCTGAATGAAATACCAATAGCACTATATTAATGACTTAGCCTTTTACCTCTAACTATAAGTCTAATTACATGCTCTCTCTATGGCCCTCAGATGATCAATAACCTAGGAGAAAAAAGACACAATTTCCATCAAATGATTCAATGCCAAAAAAGTGACAAAACTAATCCTTTAATAAATCCATACACCATATCATGATCTAAGAGATGTAGTGTAATGACCCGGGACTACCCCCTAGTTATCACACAGTGCTTACGACCCCAAAGGACAACAAGATAACTCATGAATGATATCTATTATAAGAACTGAATAATAATACTGAAATAAATGCAGAATAATGGGATAAAATTCCATAAGAATCAAAATATCTAAAATACTGATAAAATATAACATATGCAAAACTAAATACTACCTAAAGATTTAGTCTAAAAAGCCTCTAACTGAATCTATCTAAAAGTAGAGTTGATAGGACAATCCCCCAACTAACTCTATCTACTAAAATACTGCTAAGCTAAAGTACTTAAATTAAAGCATATCCTCAATATATGAGGACTCACTACTAAATCTGCTACTGCTGGCTGAATTTGGCTAAGCGTGGTTAAGAACCTAAGCATTCAAACCTATGATATGAAACATAATAGTACAAAAAATTGGTATGTGATCAGTACTTGGGAATATACTGGTATTGTAAATGAGGTAAGTTTTAATTCATGGGTTCATATAAATGAACAATAACTAACTGAATGATAAGCAAGAGCTGGATTAGCATATATGAAGGATCTTTAACTACTAAACATACTGTGCCTACTGTGATTGAGTATACCAGAACTGGATCGGATAACTAATAAATGAATATACTGATAATCTGGGATCACTGATAATCTGAATTATTAATAACTAAGTGACTACATCTGACAGTCCTGATTCTGTAGAACTGAACTAAGTTCTATTCTGAAGACTGAGACCAAAACTAAAACTATGGGAGGTAATCATCTAACCAACATGCCCTAAATAAGATAAGATAACTAAGCTAGGGTCCAATCTGTAACCCCAATTGGAAGGGTATTAGTATCGTGCCCTAGGCATAGACAAGCTGAAGAGTAACCCTCTACTAGTAGGTTTCCTAAATGAGAATGGTGGTACCCTTTCACTGGCAGGTAGAGCACCTCATCAACCCTCAACTGGCAGGTATGATGTCTCTACCTATTCTAACTACGTAGTTTTGGAACACAAGGATTTCTTCTAAGGATCACACCCTCTGCTGGCTGGTGAGCTCCTATCCTTGAGTTCACTCGGTGCTGAATCATACTCCTAACTAAAAGACACTAAAATATTATACTGGACTGAACAGGACTAAATTCATTGAGATTACTGAGTTTTTCTAAGTCCTGTAATTGACTGAGTTCTACTAAGTTTTATAACGGACTAAAAGTACTATTGATTATGATATGACTGATACTATTCTGTAACTAACACTGGCTCTAAATAAACAGCTAAGTTGTTGGGTATTAAATACCTCCAGTACTCGATAGCATGAAAAGTAAAGAAAACCAGAATCTTGAATAGCATAACAATGTTCACTTTGTCATAGTTCATTCATAGAGATATTCTATCAAACACTTGTAATGCATTAACTTGTACATGAATGGGGAATACATGTTAGCATGCTATAATGGCATTATTTCATTCCCATAGATAATTTATCAAACACATAAGAAGCATACTTGGTTCATTAAATCATAAACACTTAGGGTTAACATGGTTACAATAATCAACTTGAAAATTGAACGGTTTATCATGAATATCATGTAATTCAACACATTCTAGAATCGATTATTAGAACTTGTAATCTAAATCATGGATTAAAACTCAAACAACATCATAAACATAAATTCAATCTAATTCAAACATGGAAATCATAAATCATAAATCTTGTATATTGAAAAAGGATTCTTGGGCTCCATAGAAGGTAAGGATCCATGGATGAACATCTAACATACCTTAATTTGATTTCTTGGAGAAATTCTTGGGATTGACCTTGATTTTTGAGAGCTCGGGTTTGTTTTCTTGAGAGAAAAATACCTTTTGATTTTGAGAAAAATTGAATAATGAAGGGTTTTACACGTTTTTAGAGCTTAAATCCCATATTTGGGCAGAATAAAATCATTGGAAAAGACTATTTTAACCCTGGTTGCAACTTTAATTATTTGAGAAATTTTCTCGATCTGGACCCCTGGCGCGACGCACAGCTATCGCACTGGGCTACTATAAAATGAGGGCTGGGAAATTACATAGTGGCGTAATACAGTGGATCACGTTACCACTTTGGTTGCAAATTAGAAGTGCACCGCGATGTGGTGGGATCGCGTTGGCACACTAGAAATTGATAATTATGAACTGGGTTTATGGTACGACACGCCAACATCACAGAGCAACATTGAAAATTGACAATTTCTATTTTAACACACTCCATGATGTGCTACTGGCCTGAATGATGATGTTTAATGACTAAAACTTAAAATTTTCATAACTTCTTACTTTGTTATCGTATTTAGGCAAATTTTCTATCATTGGAAAGATAATTGAATTTCCTACGCAATGGTAGACTCCAATATGAAAATTACTATGTATATCAAAAATTTTATTTAGGATAACCCATGTACTGAGGGTTATTCTAGGCTAGGGGAAATATGGGGTATTACTATATCTCTGCCTTGGAAACATTCTTCCTCGAATGTGGCTAGTTAAGATAAGAGAGTACGGATAAATTGAGTTTACGTACTGAACTAGACATACACAACTGAAGTATGATTATGTGACTGGTCTGATAGACTAAACTTACATTCTGAACATGCATGTCTGATGCATAAGTACATGTCTAAACAACTTAATAAATACACGATTGAATATGCATGAACAGGAACATGGGAACAAGACTAAGTCTTAATCATGATACATGTACTGAACTAATTCCTTGGATATATGTCATGATAGGTGAATGGTCATATGGCTGAACATGGGACTTGAGGGTCAACTATAAGGACCCAGTACTTCAAATAGATTTGCTACGTGAAGAGAAAATAGAAGGTTTAGATCATAATAGATCAGGGGTTATAGTGCATCTCCCCCTTAGAATGCTATGTCCCTCAAAAATGCTGAATTGGCTGAGATACTAAGGAAAAGCATGAGATGATGCACAGGAAACCTACGAACTAAATCGTGACTGAATATCTGAGATCTAAAACTAAGGCATAAATATGTAAATGGGAGACCTGTAACATAGCAATGACCATATCAAGAGAACTTTCCTGATCTTATTTGGACTGAAGTATATATAACCTATTTAGGTGTTGCCCAATGATGGCACTGGAAGCGGCACCCTGCTGATTCGGGCGACTTGATTGAGCTGAATTATGACTATACTGACCCTAAGAACCTGACTAAGGACAATCTCTAACTTTGTGGCTTATCTTGTCACACCCGAAACAAACATCACTTCCAGCTCTGCATACACCCTTATGATTCTTACCATACTATCCACAAAATGGATTAGTACAACCATTGGTTATGCTATCCTAGGTCATCGGTACACTAGCTGAGGACAGATCTGGGACTAAAGGCTTTGGACAAAATTGGGAACGGTTACCACCTTCTAACTTAGGCTGACTAAAATTAAACTACCTATTCTAGCCCTCTTATTATCTCTGTCCTTTTTCTTAAGCTTCCACTCCTCAATCTGTTAAGCATGAACCATAAGCCTAGATATGTCCATCTCTTTAATCAACATTGCTGTTCTATACTCTTTAACCACACTATCTGATACCCCATATACAAACTTGCTTATTCTGGACCTATTGGCTACCACTACAGGGGGACATAACTGGCTAACTAAGTAAACTTGAGGGAATACTCTTTTACTCTCATACTACCTTGTCTGAGATTGATGAACTCTAACACTTTGGCTTCTCTTAGCTCTAAGGGAAAGAATTTATCTAGGAAGGCAGTAGCAAACTCTTCCCACTCTATGGATTCTACATCTATACCCCTGTCTACCTTTCACTATTTAAACCACTTATGGGCTATATCTTGTAGCTGATAGGAGGCTAACTTGGCACTTTCACTGGAAGTCACTCCCGTGATATTTGTGACTTTCTAAACCTGATCGAGGATCTCCTATGGATCCTCTTCTTACTTAAATCCCATAAAGTAAGGAGGATTCATCCGAGTGAAGTCCTGAATTCTGGGTGCAGTAGTACTGGCCACTTGGTTATCCAGAATAGCAGCTGGCCATTCATTTGAGCTACTACTGATTTGGCTAGAGTAGTGAATGCAACTCTGAATTCTTCATGAGAGACATGTTTGCCTAGGGGATCTGCCTGAATGGGATAAGGGGCTGACTAGTTTCTGGTTCTTCTTTGGTTAGTACTTTTGGGAGGCATGTTCTGTAAATGAAAGGAAAACTAGATTAGAATGAGTGATTAAGTTGAGATCATTCTTACTCACATGACATGATACTGAAAGAAGGGAAACATTTCCTAAAACATCTCATAGCCTCCTATCCATAAGTGTGGCGCGTTACATACCCATGCACAAAACTCTATGCAATGCAGATTTTTAGACTCCCTAGGACTCTATTGAACCTTAGGCTCTGATACTAAGTTTGTAACGACTCGGGACTACCCCTTAGTGTCCATAAGTGTGGAGCACTATATACCCATGCACAAGACTCTTTGCGATGCAATTTTCAAACTCCCTAGGACTCTATTAAACCTTAGGCTCTGATACCAACTTTATAACAACCCGGGACTACCCCTTAGTCATTACATGGTGCTTACAACCCCGAAGGACGACAAGCTAACCCATGAATGATATCTATTGTGAGCACTAAAAAATAATACTGAAATAAATATAAAGTAATGGGATGAAATGCCATAAGGTTTAAAACATATAAAATACTGATAAAATATAACATCTGTAAAGCTAAATACTATCCAAAAATCTAGTCTGAAAAGCCTCTAACTGAATCTGTCTGAAAGTAGAGTTGATGGGATAATCCCCGAACTAAATCCATCTACTAAAATAATGCTAAGCTAAAGTACTAAAATAAAAGCTACCCTTGATAGATGAGGACTCACCGCTAGATCTACTATTGCTGGCTGAATCTGGCTAAGCACGGTTAGAACCTAAGCGTCCGAACCTATGATATAAAATATCATAGCACAAGAAATGGGTATGCGATCAGTACATGGGAATGTACTTGTATTCTAAATGATGTAAGGTTGAATTCATGGGTTCATATGCATGAACAATAACTAACTGAATGATATCCAAGAGCTGGATTAGCATACGTGGAGGATCTGTAACTACTGAATGTACTATGCCTACTGTGACTGATTATACTGGAACTGAATCTGATAATTGATAACTAATATACTAATAATCTGGGATCACTGATAATCTGAATTACTATTAACTGAGTACTATATCTGACAACCCTGATTTTGTAGAACTGAACTGAGTTTTATTCTAAAGACTGAGGCTGAAACTGAAACTATAGAAAGTAATTATCTAACCAACATGCCCCAAATAATATAAGATAACTGAGCTGGGGTCCAATCTGTAACCCCAATTAGAAGGGTGTCAGTACCGTGCCACGAGTAAAGACAAGCTAAAGAGTAACTCTCTACTGGTAGGTTCCCTAAATGAGAATGGTGGTACCCTTTCACTGGCAGGTAGAGCACCTCATCAACCCTCAACTGGCAGGTGTGATGTCTCCACCTATGCTGCCTACATAGTTATGGAATGCAAGGATTGCTTCTAAGGATCACACCCTCTACTGGCAGGTGAGCCCCCATCCTTGGGTTTACTCGGTGCTGACTCCTACTCCCAACTGAAAGACACTAAACTATTATACTGGACTGAATTGGACTGAATTCACTAAGATTATTGAGTTTTCCTAAGTCCCATAATTGACTGAGTTCTACTGAGTTCTATAATGGACTAAAAGTACTACTGATTGTGACATGACTGATACTATTCTATAACTGACACTAGCTCTAAATAAACAGCTAAGTTGTCGGGTATTAAATACACCCAAGACTCGATAGCATGAAAAGTAAAGAAAAGAATAATCTTGAATAACATAATAATGTTCACTTGGTCATAGTTCATTCATAGAGACATTCCATTAAACACTTGTAAAGCATTAACTTGTAATGAATGGGGAATACATGTTAGCATGCTATAATGGCATTATTTCATTCTCATAGACAATTTATCAAACACAGAAGAAGCATAATTGGTTTATTAAATCATAAACACCTAGGGTTAACATGGTTACAACAATCAACTTGCAAATTGAAGGGTTTATCACGAATATCATGTAATTCAACACATGCTAGAATAAATTCTTGGAACTTGTAATCTAAATCATGGATTCAAAGTCAAACAACATCATGAAAATGAATTCAGTCTAATTCAAACATGGAAATCATAAATCATAAATCTTGTATATTTAAAAAGGATTCTTGGGCTCCATTGAAGGTAAGGATCTATGAATGAACAACTAACATACCTTAATTTGATGATTTCTTGGAGAAATTCTTGGGATTGACCTTGATTCTTTTGAGCCAGGGTTTGTTTTCTTGAGAGAGAACTACCTTTTGATTATGGGGAAAAGTGAATAATGAAGGGTTTTACATATTTTTAGAGATTAAATCCCACATCTAGATGGAATAAAATCATGGGAAAAGACTGCTTTAACCCTAGGTGCAACTTTAATTTTTTGAGAAATTTTTTTGATATAGACCCCTGGCGAGATGTACTGCTATCGTGCTGGGCCACCAGAAAATGACGACTTGGAAATTGCATGGTGGCGCATCACGGTGGAATCGTGTTGTCACTTTGGTTGTGAACTGGAAGTGCACCGAGATGCAGTAGGATCGCATTGGCACATTGGAAATTGACAATTGTGAACTAGGTCTATGGCGCGATGCACCAACATCATGGAGCAACAATGGAAACTGATAATTGCTATTTTAACACACTCCGTGATGCGCTACTGGACTGAATAACGATGTTTAATGACTGAAACTTAAAATCTCCATAACTTCTTACCCGATTGTAGAATTTAGGCAAATTTTATATCGTTGGAAAGCTAATTAAATTTCCTATGCAATGGCATGCTCAAATTTGAAAATTACTAAGCATATAAAAAATTTTATTTAGGATAACCTATGTACTAAGGGTTAATCTAGGCTAGAGAAATACGGGGTATTACATGTAGCATAGAAGTATGTCTGGTCCATTTAAAGAACCCAATCTCAAATCCAAAACTGGCAAGGAACCCTACTGAACACTAACAAATTGAGAATTTCTCGATGAACCATACCTCATCTCTGGATGTAAGGTATCTTTAAAAGTGATTAAAATACCAAATGCTGAATCTAGAAGGGTTAAAGCAGCGACAAAATCTACTAGAGCCTAGACTGGTCCCAAATTCTCTAACTGACTTTGAAGATCTTCAATATCCATCTTTGACTCCTTTATTCAATGTTGCGCTGAAGCTATGGAAAAATGTGCCAAAGTCCCATCCATATTTATTGATAACCTTATATCATTAATGTAGGACATAACAGAGTAAAGGAATGTACTTCATACACAGATAATAAGGATACACGACAAGGTATCAAGAATAAAATTTCCTACAAAAGCCCTGTAGCCTCCCGAAGATAGGATACAAATGTCTCTGCACTGATCCACAGGACTATACTAGACATTTAGCTCTTGTACAACACATCAGTAAACTTAGGCCATGATACCAATTTATTATGACCCAATTTCCCAAGTCATGATAGCACCTACCATAATCCACCAGTAGATAAGCTGACCTATAGTCTAGAATCATTATTAACAGTTTATCCAAAGAAGTAGAGGAAAAAATGTTGAAAAATATGATAAAAGACTAATACATAAAAGAAGGTCCTAATAACTGGTGGAATTAATACAAGAGCTTCTACTATAATAAGAGTACAAAGTGAAAGGCTAAATAAATATACACGTAAAATCCATCTCTAAATTCAACATAGATATCAGTCTAAACTACAAGAACGAGAGTAGTAATGCTCCAAACATTAGGAGCTTACACCACATCTCTGTTCCATAGCTGCTTCGCATAATGCACACAAAAAATAGCAAGAACCCAAACTATGATTTACATGTAGAAGTGTAGTATGAGTACCAAACACGTGGTACTCAGTAGGGAACTACTAATTGAGCTCCTAGATAATGCAAATATAAATAACATACAATGTAGAAATGTAAACTACACTCAATAATCTAGGATGCTAACATAATAAAGCTAAGAGGCAATTAGGATAAACTATCCTATTCTAGTTATAATTAGGATTTAAAGTACTATATCGTATATCATTGGACAATATACAAATAAAGAGCAGAAGAAGGACATATAGCAGTATATAAGACAAAATAATTCATATATACAATATGAATAAACAAGGGAAGAGAGGGATATGTGATAATACCATAACTATAAAAAAAAAATAATAACTATAACTATAACCATATAAATAAATATATATATTTATATATAGGTGTATAAGACTAACTTAATTGTACAACCTAAGGTAGTCATTCTAACATCTCAAGGCCTCCTAATTAAGTAGGAACTAGAGTTGGCATAATTAAGGTCCCTAATCATAATGTCAAGCCATGAGCTAATTATCCATAATATAACAACCAACTAGTCTAAATAAATAATACCTAATCTAGCCCCATAAATTGAAAGGTTTAGTCAGCACATAATACACACCAAGTAGTACTCATAACCTATACCTATGCAACCTACTATAAGGTTGATAGATATAGTAATCGAATAATATACTAGTATTAGGCAATGCATATAAATGAATCAATGTAAGTAAATCTATAGCACCATAACCAATCCAAGATCCATAATGTACCCAACGTATACACCTCGTCTATCTTAACAACTCTCAAAGGCATTACCTAAGGTGACCCTCTTCTTTGGTATAATAACTCATGGATGAAGGGGCCACTAGAGGGTTCAAAAGTACCCATACACATTGACCTGGTCCTGATATAAGATATCTAATAATTATCATCATCAATCTCCTCCGTATAGTCCTGGAGAGATGTATACATAATTACTGCACGGAGTTAAACCATGTATAAAAAGTATGTAAGTTTGTAAATCCTTTGCTCAATGTAAAACCCGAGACTAAATCATTGTAATATAGATAAAAAAGATGAAATCTCTCAGGATCATAGTAAATAGTAGTGGTAGAACCATGGAATAAAATCTATGTTAGCCAAATATGTAAAACATCATTTTAGTTCTAAAGCCCATAACTCATCCATCAAGGTGGCATGATTTCCAGTATGAAAGAATCCATTTTTTAAAAGTGAAAAGTGGGAATAAATCCCTTTTTAGGAAAACAATAGTAAAGCGAATGATTTAGTTAGAATCAAACCATTAAGTGAGCATGAATGTACCATAATTACGCATGCCATCACCAGTATCCTAACAATATAATCATAAGTATCCAAGTGTCCATAGACTAAACTACGTCCTTATAAAGATAGAATACAAACCTAGAGTCCAACTGGTATCGTAAGTCCGGCCTTGGGCCCAATAGCATAACCATCAAACTAAAATACTATGATCGAATCCATTAAGTAAAGTAATAATCCTTATACTAAAGGATACATAGCACCGACTATGGTTAACATACTTATAATCTAAGGTGATAGTCCTCTATTGCTATAATATGCATTTCATCTTAAGGGTCGATTGACATAACCAAAATCAGGGCCTTTTAATAATGGGCATCCCAAGTCTAACCAGGACTGGGGACCACCCCTGTTACCCAACCCAAACTCCAAATGTGCATAACCTGAGTCAAATGAATTCCGAATATATAAAAAGATAGATTTTATAACAATCTATACTCTAGGATAGGTCCATGACCATTAACAATCCAAACAAGTCAAACCATACATTATCCAACCAATAACCAAAACCAAAACCAAAACCAAAACCAAAACAAAACCATAATCCAATCCATACATCTCATACCAAATGATTTCTAATATTGTAATGACCCTTTAGGTCATTGTGTATATTCTTGATTATTTCACCAATAAATCTTCTCTATGGCTACCCTAAGTTATTAGTGACTTTTAGGGATCGATAGATCGGTTACCTGGTGGTTCATTTATTTTTTAGACCACTTTCTTAATTCAAAGTCTTCGTTGGTCCTAATTGAATACTAAGAAAAAACTCAAGTAAAAAGAACTTAAATGCAAAATCCAACTTTGTCAACACATTTGGAATATCAAAATCTATGTGGTTACATATTTTATTAGCTTTAAACGGACTCTAGATGCATCTCAAGGCATTGGACAAATCCCGTACCTAAGTTACAAGCTTCATCCATGCCTGGCATAGCAAGAGATGCCGCGACCATGAAAGTCCAGGTGCAAATGTGGTGCTGCAACTTTGGCCAGGTGGAGGGCTCGATTGCACTACCTGAGACCTAGATGGAACCTATTTAAAGGCTGTCTTGCCCAAAATTTTAGCTATTTTGTGCCTCCCTCTTAAGCTACAAACCCTAATGGAGTGTAAAATCTTCCAAGTGAGTCTTGTGGGTTGATTAGGAGCTTAAATAACTTGTGAAATTGAATCTTACTACAAATCTAAGGTAAGATTCCTTTTAGTTGGTGTTAAATTCTTGATTTCTAGAATCAAAACCCCTAAGTCTTTAAGTCTCAATTGTAGCCACAAATGTGATTAATTTTCTCAAATTTCTTGAGGGTTATAACTTCCTAATAATAGTTAAATAATGGGTTAGTCTCGAAAAGTCATTTTCCAAAGGTGGAACCTACTTGTGGGTTTGGTGTCATTTTTGAACCCATGTCACAATGGTGCCATAATAGGTACTGTTATTCTTGTTGGAATGCTTAGATTGTATTGTTGATATCTTGGCTCATGGAAGAAGAAGCTTCAAAAAAAGGAAAGGCAAAACTTGTTAGTTCGTGAGTTGCTTAGACTCAAGGCAGATTAGGCTTACTAATAGTTAGATTATAATTATTAATATCTTATAAGATTAGGAAGGGTTTAGATGATAAATGTTTGAATGGTGATATTTGGGATTAGTTGACTCTTATAGGTTAGTAAAGTTACAACGGGTGATGCGTGAACCTTAGCCTATAACCTTGGATAGTTCTACTAATAGTCTTACGAATAGTAGAAGAACACTTTAGTTTCTCTAATAGATGAGAAAGATGTTGATCTATAACGCTAAAGGTATGTTGACCTAGGAATAACATAGTAACGAAATGACCTTGGTGTTGGGTTGACTTAGAAAGAATGCATGAAGAAAACTTCCCCTATAGGCTTAGTAAGGATTGATAATCCCTTATGGTGTGATTTAGATAACTTAGACTAATTCTTGGTAGAATTTAGTCTTGTGATAGCTAACTTTGGTATTTTTGGGATTTAGGAGTGGGACTTGGCCCGTCTTAAGTTTGAACTATGAAATTCCTTAGAGACCTAGATACTTGATGAATGTCTAAATTACGTTGTTGATATTATAATGGTTAAACTCGATTGTTGGATTATGCATATGGTCAATGGTTGGATAATCTATATACTTGATTGATTATCTTGAATTAATGATATGGATAGCCATAGAAAGGTGGTAACTATGAAACATATAAATGATCATTCTCATACTTATACCCATATAATGTGGTGATGATTAATAGTAAAGTAGGATGATATATATGTATCTTACATCCCTATTACCCTACTACTATGAACTTGTGTATGTTTATTGATTTTTCTATGTATGTGGATGTATGTTATAGTCTTAGGGGAATGTGTAATGGTATGATAATACCTGGTGAATCCGGAATAGGTAATGATGTTATGATGATACCCAATGAATTTAGAGGATATATTGATGTTATGATGATACTCAGTGATTTTGAAAGAGGTAACAATGTTATAATAATACCCAGTGAATCCAAAGGATATGTTGATGTTATGATAATGCGGTTCAACTTTAAAATTTTTTTTCCTCCTCTATATTACCCTTGATTTAGTTCAATATTACTTAGTTTCACATTATTTGGCAAATAATTAGAAAAACACATTTTTGAGATTTTTGTAATGTCATAATTCAGTCCCCCCGACAAACCTGCCACATCATTTTGCTTTGCATTAGTGATGTTTAAACAGTAATTGTTTAAGTAGTAAACTTTGTTTTTCTTTTAAAACAACTCCCATAAAATGTTAATTTTACATTAGTGATGAATTGAGTTTCTATCTCCTGAGACTTGGGTATCACTAACACAAATTTAGAAGTCTACTTGTAGATCCCATTCTTATATTTTAATCTCAAAAATTATGGATTCCACTGGTATTTCTTGTAATAATACTTGATGCAAGTCAAGTTTCATAAAAACCTTGTGTACACGAAGTAGATCTATGGAGTTCGTAGGCTTGTCATCAAGTTGCTACGTTGGAGGCTTAGGGGTGCTTGGAATGACGACATGAAGCTCAAAAACATGCTAAAGTGGAAGTAAGTACTTGGAATAAAGGAGGAACGGGGCTGTGACCCCAATTATAAGATTCTAAAAAAGTACCAATGCTATAAGTCCCAGTTTAAGTATGTTATACAAAGATAAATACTTAATCTCGAGTGGACGAAGAAAAGCAAATTGAAATAACCAACATTACCAGTGACAATGAGGAAACTACTTTTCTAAGTGTTAAAAAGAAGTAGGAAAATTTTTGTTTAGGAATATATAACCTTGTTGAGAAAACTCAAACAAAGGAAAAGACCAAGAGGGTCAGCAAAATCAACAAAAGACTCAAAACACCAAAGCGACCTCTAAATAAACTCAAGTAGAAGCTCTTGTAAACACCTAAAATGATCAATTAACTCATTCCTCAAACCAAACTAAGGATATAAATACACTCAACTGCTAACACCAATCCTACACAGCCACAGACTATTAAAATAAGTAGCATTAATCCAAATGCTATCCACAATACCCTTAAAACTAATAGCCACAAGATACCCCCAATATCTATTAGTTAAATTTCAAACTATATAATAAGTGTGAGTCCATGGGTAAAACAATCAATAAATAGCTTTAAAATAAATACTTCTACTTATCCCAAGATCCTCAATTCTAAACAAGCACCCCAAATTTTTACTTTTTTTTAATTCTTTTTAGTCGTGATAGATCTAATATATTATATATGGAACAAAAGGTATATACATGCATAACTTTTTAGTCATGGAGAGAAAGGGCTATGTATGCAAAGAGACTATTCTTAAAACATTAGTTCCCCTACAATCACTTATAAGACTAAGTTGTCATTCTAATTATTATTCTACTAAAACTAACGAACAATGATATGAAGCCGTGAGCCTAAATTATGCACCCTATGTTGATTTATGGTCAAAGAAAGATTATGTAATGGGTGTATTGGCTAAACTGTTGACTAAAGAAGGGGTGGATAGCCTCGTGATTGCACAATAATATCATTATGATGACTAGGCATTGGAAAAAAGATTGAACATATGGGAGGATCCAAATGAATTTTGCTTTCATTTCCCCGTTCAACCTAAGTTACTTATATTACAGTCTTCAGCTGGCAAGCTACACTCTAGGTGGCTAGGAAGGCTCGCTATACCAACAACCTGACCAACAATGAATATGTTATCATGGCTAGTCCACACCAAGCTCAATAAATAGTTGAATGTAGAAAGGGGATTCTACAGAAAAATGAGTTCATGAGCCCCAAGCCACATCTTCACTTTTTTATATAATGTTGTCTTAGGTGAAATAGTAACCCAATTAAGTTAGGGACTGTAATGACCTAATTTTTTGGATATTTTTGTGAAATATCTATTTCTTGATAAATTTATCCCACCTCGTGGTTGCTTTGTGGTATTTTTAGGAAGAGGTGATGAATGACATAATTTTTGATGCATTTTGGTGTGATTTATGTAAGATTGTGATTTTTGGTGGTTAGAAAGGCTTTATAGTTGACTTTGGTCAATATTTATTTATCTTCGTGTCGGATGACAACATAAACTGTCGCAGCACATTCAAAACATTAATATTAGGTTGGTAACATGACCAGTGTGGTTTTATGATTGTTATATCTCATTTTGACTCTCAATTTGAAAAGTTGTGAAATTAAATTCTGGGGGTCAACTTTGTAAACACGATGTTTTTTCAAAAATTTGATATCACCTTTAAGTCTGAAGTGTCAAATTTGATAAGATAACATCGTTCGTTTGTATTCTCAAAATTTCAGATAAATCTCGAGAGGTCCGCAGAGACTTGGAATTCTCTAAGTCACCAGCTGGTGCACCACTCAGCTAGTGTACCGCTTAAGCGACCTAGAAGACAACCGATGGTGTCTCTTAAACAACTTTCCTATGCTTAACTGATAGTCGGGTCTCTTATCTAACATTTGTACAGCTAGTGGGTATCGCATAATAGACACTTGGTCACTTAAGCGATAGCTTCTTAAGAGACCAGGTGATCACTTAAGAATGCCTGGGTGATATCAATTTCCTATTTTCGTGATTTTCACCATTTTTGAGATTTGGAGCTTGGCGTTTCAATCTTTTGGATAATTCTTTCATTTTTAGGTTTAGGTAAACTACAAAATCCTATTTCAATTACTTTTCTTTGATTCTCATCATTTAAATCCTTTTGAAAGTCAAATTCAAAGGTGAAGTTTGGACATTTTGGCCTGTATGGTTTAAAATTGAGAATTCTTCGATTCAAACCCTAATTCCAATTCATTTTTACTTGGGTTTAATTGTACGAGTTATTTTAGTCTTAGAAAATATATTTTTGGATAAAAAATTTGGTTTTACCCTTCTTTTTCAAAAATTTATTTTGGGTGTTCATTTTGACCCTAATAAATGGGCAATATGGTTATCGTTGGCTTTTTTTGATGCGTAGATTGTATATTTGCATGTTTTCATTGATTCTAGGTCCGTGATTGAGGTGGAAACTCAGTGTTAAAGGCTTGTTCATACCTGTTTTCGTATTTGAGATATGTTATGACTTAACTTTCTTTAGATTGGGCTGAATAGTTAATATTGGTATTAAATCATGTTAAGGGTGTGGGAACCAATCATGGAAATGGATATTATATTATGTTGTGCCCATGTAGGGGTGTATGTTGTTATTTGGTGGTATTGAGACATTACCTGCTATGTGTGACCATATGAGGTCTGATATAATGTTGTTGGCCTTATGTATGTATATTTGGTGGTATCTTTCTGGTGAAAAGCCTAAATTAGAATTTATGTGGTATCAATGACATATTATTATGTATTTCATACTATTGGCATATGATTACATTAGACTCATAGATTGTTTCAAATTGAGTGGATTGTTGGCTCACATGGTTGGTATATTGGTTGGCTTTGGAGATTTTCATTCTGGTGGGTTGTGAGCATTGCATCCTCATATTATATGCACTTGTGAACATTGGTACCACTGTGGAAATACTAGAAACACTGGCTTGTGACATATTTATGGACCCTCTATTGTGGGATGTGCCGGAGAAGAGTTATGGATATTGGTATTGGTTATTAGATTATATATGGGTTGCAAAACCCCCATGGGTCCTACCTCAAGAGTATAGCTCGGTAGGTGTATATGCAGGTTGTGCGACAACCTCGAGCATCACATCATCATTATATTTATTGCATTTCATATATATATTATGCTTATTTTGTGTTGTATTATTGTCCTTTATGTGATATTTGTCTATTTGTACTTCTTTCTTATACTTGTATTTGGTATACGTGTATATTTGTGTTCCTTTCTCGTACTTGTATTTGGTATATATATATGAGGATGCAATGCTCACAACCCACCAAAATGAGAATCTCCAAAGCCAACCAATATACCAACCATGTGAGCCAAAAATCCACTCAATTTGCAACAATCCGTGAGTCCAATATAATCATATGCCAATAGTGTGAAATACACGATAATATGTCTTTGATACCACATAAATTCTAATTTAGGATTTTCACCAGAAAGATACCACCAAATATACATACATAAGGCCAACAACATCATATCAGACCTCACATAGTCACACATAGCAGGTAATGTCTCAACACCACCAATTAACAACAACATACACCCCTACATGGGCACAATAGAATATAATATCCATTTCCATGATTGGTTCCCACACCCTTAACATGATTTAATACCAATATTAACTATTCAGCCCAATTTGAATATTCATTACATTTTATATATATATATATATATATATATATTATACTTATTCTGTGTTGTATTATTGTCCTTTATGTGATATTTGTCTATTTGTACTTCTTTCTTATACTTGTATTCACTATACATGTATATTTGTGTTCCTTTCTCGTACTTGTATTTGGTATATATATAGTAGAACTATTAGTAGAGATAGTGTAGGCTACCGTTTAGACATTTTTAATTATAGGTGACGTGCCCATAGTGTGTATTTTATACGCTTTAGTTTCTACTTTGCTCAGTCGACCTATGATATCTACTAAGTATAAGTGGATCATACTCATCCTTACTGTGCTCTTTTGGTGCAGATTCAAGTATGAGTACGCCGCACGATAATTGATTCAAGCGATACTTGGAGTCTATTCAAGGTAGAGGTTGACCTATGCATTTAGAGTTGACCTAGTATCTCTTCCTATCTAGCTCATGTCTTATTTTGGATTTGGAGATAGATTTTGATCCTTTTTGGACTATCATGGTTCTTTTGACAATCACATTGTATTTAGTAGTTCTTGCACCGTGACATCAAGTTTTGGGATATTCTTATTTTTGGTTATGTACTTTCGCTATTATCATATTTGTGTGGTTTATCTATGTTCTAGGAGTCTTGCCTTGGGTTTTGGTATTGTCTTCTTATTTCATATCAGTTTGCGTGATAGACTTACTTGTCAAGACTTTCCTCGACAAGTGACATCATGACCCTTGGATTTTGAGTCATGAAAAATTGGTATTAGAGAATCCAAGTTTTATTGGTCTCATAAGTGTAAGAACATGGTGTCTAGTTGTATCACCCCATAAAATTCTCTCCTATTCTGAGCCTTAGAGCATGTTCAGTAAAGCATAAATCTAGTCCTAAAAGTTTTAGAAGTGCATTCCCAAGTGAAATAGTTTGAACCATGTAGAATTCGTTAATATCGACTTTTTTTTCATGTAGGGAATTGAATAATCTTTCCATCGATACCAAATTTTCCTAAATCTGACACTCGGGCGAAGAGTTAGAGCCATTTTAGTGAGGCAGTGTGCCACCTGGCACTTTAGTGTGTTGCGGAGCCAGCCAAAATGGCAATTGTCAAATTTCAGTGAGCCTCCATGATTTCTTTCGTGTCGTAGTGCTTTTCTAGTTAGCAACTAAGGTGGCAAAGAAATTTCCACCGCGTCGCGCCGTTAAGCAGTTTCCCAATTGCCCAATTTTCAGTGAGCTGGCGCAATTATGGCGCATCACGCCAGCATGAAAAATTGGGATTCTTCCAGTTTTGGATTCTAATTCCAAGGGCTTTTTGGTCCTTTCTCATTCTTTTTCAGCCCCTATATATACTCGATAAAAGGCTCTCAACCTCATTTCCCATCGTTAACATCAAAACTAGGGTTTTACAAAATCAAAACCCTTATTTTTTCTTCAAGTAAATTCAATAGAGATCAAGAGAAATCAAGAAATCAAGAATCTTTCCAAGGGCTTTCAAGAAAAGAGTTTCCCCAAGGTATGTAGATATTGATTCTTGGGTCCCTTTCATCCAAGAAGCTCAAGAATCTTTTTTCTAAAATTCAAAGATCTTGTGTTTATAGGTCTTAATGATTAATGTGAGTTGAAATTGATGTTCCTGCTATGATTGAGTTGTGATTCATGATGTTTACAAGGTTATCAAGCTTTGACCTTAGTATGTGATACTCATGTGATGTTCACGATAAATCCTCTTCAAGTTGCTTGTTAGATGATGTGTTTATGTCAATTAAGTGTAGAAATAGTTGAATAAGCAAAGCATACTCCCCATATGTTTGATAAAATGCTTATGTGAGGAAATTAGGGCCATTATAGAATGTTGATTAGGAAACCCCCAATTGTGTGCAGGTCCATGCATGCCTAGTGTTTGTTGAAAAGCCTTAGTGAACGAGTTAAGACATAATAGTATAAAATTACTCAATTTCATGCTCTTTGATATATGCTAAGCTTCTAATATATGCCAAATGCTTGACAAGTAAATTGTGACATGATAGTATGAAGTTTCTCCAATCATGTATTATCCGATACATGCCATGACTAACCTACGTGCGAAGTATTTGATGCAAGACCGTGTTGAATGGAGTATTATCCAATAGCATGTTCCCCCTACGCTATTACATGTTTATGATTCCTAAATGCTTGAAGAGATGCTTTAGTGATTGTGATAATGAATGAATGACCGTGGTTATGACTAGTCAAGAATGGTTATGTTTTACTTTTATGTTATCGAGTCCTGGGGGTATTCGTACCCAATAATTTAGCTGTTGTCTAGATCCTGTGTCAGTTTTTATGATAATCCCAGTTGGGCGATGATTCTCAGAACTTAGTGAATTATAGAACTCTGTATCCTCAGACAGATACAGGACTTAAGAAATCTTAGTAATCTCAATAATCTCCGTGATCTCAGTATCACTAGTAATCTAGCCTCAGTTTTGTACACAACTCAGATCCAGTAGTAGTTAATTGTTCATTTCTAATCCCTGTAGTAAATGAGTACTCTATTAAAACTATGTATCGTCAGCCAGATACCATGATTCAGTAGTATTCCTTCAGAAATGGAACCAAGTGAATTCATCTTAACTCAGTCAGATCATTTGAGAAACGTGAATAGTATCAGATTTAGTTCAGTTGTGTTTAGTTGAGAATTTAGTTCAGAGTTTTTCAATTGGGAGTAGGAGCTAGCGGATTCTCGTCAGAGAGAAAGGCTGAGTCGTTAGGAGCAATCCCTGAACTCTAGAACTGCATAGCCAGCGCAGGATGCAGGAGTCACCGTCACTAAAGGCTATTACCCATAGAGAGAGGTTTGACTATTATATTGCCTTAGGATGACTTTTTGTGAGGGTCATCCACTAGAGAGGCTTGACCAGAGGGGTCTTTACCCATGGCACGGTATTGATACCTTTTTAGCTAGGGTTATAGGTTGGACCCCACCAGTGGGAGGTCGAGGCATGTCGGTTAGGTAACTACTTCTCATAGCTGTAGTTTCAGTATCAATCTTCAGAAATCCGTACTGTTAGATACAATTATCTATCTCAGTTAGGAACTAAGATAGTTCCATTAATTCATGGACCACCCATTAGATAGGCTAGGTCTCATAAACAGTTATTCAGTATCTTATCCAGAGATCACCTAATAGATAGGCTTGATCTCAGTTTCAGAATCAGTTGAGTAATCTCATTATCAGATCTAGAGATCACTCGATAGATAGGCCTGATCCCAGTCTTAGATTCAGTTGAGTATTCTTGTGTTTAGGTTTGAACATGATCATTTTATTATCATTAATAATAGATTTTGGAATCATCCGTTAGAGAGGTTGATCTCCGATTGAATCAGTCGAGAGCAGTGAGCTCAGAATTCAGTCATTGATATGAGTATATTCAGTTAATCAGTTCCAGTATTCTCAGATTTTGAGATCACTTATTAGATAAGACTGATCTCAACTTCAGTACTCAGTTATCAGTATTAGAAAATTTAGTGATTTAGTATCTCAGCATTAGTTGTGAGTTTAGATGACAGTAAAGTAGTACCCGAGTTTTAGTATTTAGAGTTGTGATGATTGTGATTATGGTTTGTGCATTCATGTGTGTGTTCTCATTCGGTACTCTCATGATTATTCAGTTAAGTAATTGTTCATGCATGAACCCTTGCATTTAGCCTTACCTCATTTGCATACTCGGTACATTCCCGTACTAACACATTTGCACTATGGTGTTTTTAATTGACACCGTAGGTTCAGAGGCACAAGATCCAGAGTTCCCTCAGCAGCTCAGTTCTAGTCAGCAGTAGTAGACATAGAAGTGAGTCCTTTTTATTTAAGGATGATCTTTGTTTTATTATTTCCTCATACTTTATTTATTTTCAGTAGACAGAGTTAGTTGGGGACATATCCCATTAACTCCACAGTTCAGATAGTTTAGAGACTTTTCGAACAAATGTATCAGAATATGATTTTCAGTTTTTGAGTACTTTTAGATGTTTTAAACCTTATCGCCAATTTTTGTATTTATTATCTATATTATATAGTTTTCAAGTACAAATATCAGTAGAGGGTTGGCTTATGGTCCTTCGAGATCATGAGCACCGTGTGACGTTTCGGTTCCAGAAAATCGGGTCGTTACACTAGTAGAGTCTCGCAGATCGATATATATACGTACATATTTAGCTTCGAAAGGCTATAAGATATCCTTAATAAACTTTGCTTATTTCATTCTATATCATACAGATCTTTCCATACCTTGTTCTCTAAATAATATTCACTCTTTTTTGCATAGAATGTGAGGAGGACTAGATACCGTGAGGCTAGAGGTATGGAGCTATCATTCGAGTAGAGAGCTTAGTTTAGAGGGTAAGTTATGAGCCGTGGATGGGCTCAACGTAGTGGATGGGCATGAGGATCTTTCTTATCCAGAGGTAGTACTAGAGGATTCTTCATTGAGCCTCGAGCATGCTAGAAATATAGGGCCAACTCTAATCATTCCTCCTACCCTAGTATTAAAGGGCTTGTTGATTTGCTTGCTAAACCATTTGAAAGGTGTTCCTTTTAGTGCACCTGATGTTCCTTCAGCTGTCTGTGCCTGAGTTTCCCTATGATGTTCCTTTGATTTTAAGTGTGGATCCTCTAATAGTTCAACATCTGCTTATGGTACTCCAAAAACTTCAAGTATTGTTCCTTTTTCTGTGTCATCATCTAAGTACGGTATTTTGAGATCAGGAGTTCAACCTTCTTCTATGTTACCTCCTCAGGTGGGATCTCACCAAGCTAGATTAACTATGCTTCCTATTATTGTGAGTATAATTATTATTCTAAGGATCATAGGAGGTTTTAAAGATTTAGTCGATGGGTCCATTTAGGTTAAGTGGTGCTGTAGGAGAGGATGCCTATTAGTTCTTGGTTGATTGTCTTGAAAAGTTGCATAACCTTGGTTCTCTTGAATTATATGGGGTTGATTCTAGTGTTAGTCTCCTTTTCACTAACACATTTGAGTCGAGATCTAAGTTTGAGCTCATTTTGTTGAAGTTATTGTTGTGGATCTAAGCCTTGGCCGGTTGTGTTGTTATTGTTGTGGTCTTGGCCGTGTGATGTTGGCCTTGTTGTTGTTGGGGTTGGGCATTGGATTGTTGTGTTCTTGGTGATTGTTGTTTTTGTTCTTGATGTTCTTCACAACCTTCATACCTTGTTAAAAAAAGTTAATGTTACATCTCAAAAGGCGATGGGAAAAAAGTGAAGTACTTGTTAGTCTTGAAACACTTATAATCACTCAAGACTTGTCAATCACTTCCAACCACTTTCCATGTTTTGGGGGACCATGTTTTATGAAAATAGTACAAGAAAGTCAAGTCTTTAATTTTTTAATTTTAAAGAGGATTTCAAAACTTGTTTCCCTCCTAAACCAAATCCCCTCAATTCCAAATAACAAATTGACCAAGACGTAACCAATACGTGACTGCCACATCACCAATTACTGTTCACATGACAATTTTAGGCTCAAATTTTGATTTCTTAGTTTTTAATCTTTGTTTTAGTTGTATTTTGTTGATTCTATTGCTAATTAACAAATTAATAACTGTCTACTAGGTTGTAAGTTAAATTTGGGTTTGTTTAATTCGTGTCTACGTTTCTTTGACTGCTTTTATCTTTTTGATATTCATTGTAGATTTTTGATTGAAGTATGTACATAATTTTTTTTAAGTCGTTGCCAGCAAAAGTCTATTCCGACCTTAAGCCACAATTAGGACCAAGTAACCTCATTGGAGTATAAATGGTGTACTAACACTTGTGAGACCATTTAAGTGATACTTGGAAAAGTGTGAGTTTGAGAGTTTGTGAGGTTCATTTTTGCTAACCTTAACTTATTGTTTTTTGTGTTTTGTGTAGCATTTCTTTGTTAGGTACATGGCTTTGGGTGAAGGTAGTCCAAGAACTTTGGGAGAGGTAAATATGGATGCCTTAATGCCGGCCATAATGGGGGTAAAACATGATCTTAGTAGTCAAATAGAGAAGATAGAGGGATGGATAAAAGGGATGGAAGGTTTTTTCTCTAGTTGAATGGATACCTTAGAAGTTCGTCTAATTCCAACCATTCAAGTCCTAAAAACTACCATGCCTCATCTAGTCGACATGCTATCAACACCTCCCCTGCTATAACTCCGGATACACTTCACTAAATGTTCAACCCACCTAGACAAGTGCACGAGTCCGTTAACCAAATCCCTACTTATCCCAATAATTAAAACCAAGTCCACCTAGAAGCTTCACAAAATTGATACCACATTGAAATATCGAAAGCACCCCTAAACCTTAACTAACCTATCCAAATTGATGATGTGGAGGGTAAGGGTTCTTATGGAGGTGAGCATTTAGATAAAGTGGCTCTCTTCATGGAATTGGTGCACAATAGAAGAGAAGCTTATGATGGAGGGCATAGGGGCCAAAGGGGAAAGTTTAGTTCGGATCCTCATGGTAGAGACAACTTGGGACACCGACCTCATGTTCAAAAAGGTATAAGGGGCCAAGGAGGCAATTGTGAGTAGAGACACGGGTCTCAACTCCATCAAGATCACTCTTTTTACTTTTAAGGGAACTAGTGACCCCTCTATCTATCTTGATTGGGAGTTCCAATTTAATTAGATTTTCCAACTTAATGAGTTAACTTCCCCCAAAAAAGTCATGCATGCGATTGCTCAATTTGAAGGATATGCATCTACTTGGTGGGAGACAAAACAGTTATAAAGAGTAAGGAATGTCAATATTGACCTTCCGGATTGGGATGAATTGAAAGCTCTTATGAGATAGATATATGTCACAGAGAGGTACAAACAAGAGCAATTAATAGGCTCTACAATTTGAGGCAAGGATCTAGAAGTGTAGAGGAGTATTATGATGAGTTTCAAAACTTGATCCTTTATCTTGATATTATTGAACCTCCAAATCATTTCCTAGCTCAATTCAGAGTGGATTATTCTATGAAGTTGTTTCTCAACTAGTTTTCTACAAGTTTGACCAAATTGAGGACCTTGTTAAAGCGGCCATTGAAGTTGAAAGAAATAATCATGCCAAGAAGACCTTCGGATGGAACAAGCCTAAGGACTTATACAAGTCCTTAGAGAAGAGACTGATTGATAGGATCATTCATAGATATCCACCATGGCTTGAAGGTAACCCATCCTCTACTCCTAATCCTAAAGGTATTTTTTGTTTTAAATGTTAAGGTTGGGGTCACAAAGCTAGTGAGTGACCAAACCAAAAGAACATTGTGTTGGTGGAGGGAGATCCTTACTTTGTTGCTGGTAAAGTGACTATAAATGATGTTAGTGAGGAAATACCTCAAGAGAATGATGACAATGGTGATGAAGCCGAGATAGTAGTGGAACAAAAAGACATTAGTGTGCCTTGCGGGTTGATGATGAGAGTTCCTCATAACGATATTTGGACCGAGGAAGCAGAGGTCTTGAACTTTAACCTTTTGATGAGGAAGGATCCGGATGTTGGAGGTGAAGCATTTCGAGTTCAAGATGAAGAACTTGGTGTCCAAACCAATAACTTGTTATTCACCACATTTGGCACTAGCATTGTGCCAAGTTCCAAGCCAAGAGCAAGATCTAGTCTTCACTCCAAAGGTATGTTTCGAGCCCCTCTTGTTTCTTGTCAGACTTATGTGGGTAGACAAGTTGTTTCTTCTTTAGGGTATTCGGGTTTTTGTGATTGGAAGGGTATTCTATTCCCTAAGACTCCTTGGTTTATGAAGTGTGTGAAACCTTGGTTTGATACTATAGTTTATTATGCTAACATTAACCCTCATGCCATGAGGAATGTTGTTTTCTTGTGTCTCCTATTGTTTTGCAAGTTTCGAATTTGAGGTCAAATTCTTTTCAAGAAGGGGAGAATGATATAGATCAAAGAGTCATCTTAGCTCTCGAGGACATAATTAGAAGCCAATGCATAAATACTCGAGATCGGGTGGCTTCCCAACTAAGAGAAGAAGCTTTGAAGTGTGGAGAACAAGTCCCAACACTCCAAAGCCATCCGTATGCATATTCCAAGGCCGCTTCATTGTAATGGGCTCATTAAGGACCTTTTGGTCATTTTGTGTAATAGCTAGCTAAGACTATAAGTAGTACCTTTTAGGTCATTTTTCAATAACTTTGATGAATATTGTGAGAATACTCTTTGAGTATTTATGCAAGTGGAGATATCACTTGTCACAAGTGTGGATATCACTTGTGTTGGTACTAGTTTAGAAACGATGGTTGCTTGGGGATTCTGGTTCCCTTGAGTTCTTTGTAAGAACTTGGTATTACTTGTGTGAATATTTGGGTCTTTATGTTTGATACACACTTAGGTTCATAGTGTTTATACATTTGTATGTCAAGTTATCTATCTATCTATCCATTTTATTATTGTTAGTGCTCACTCTCGGCTTTGCGTGTGTGAACCAGAGAGCTTGTTATATTGTTGTAATCTATTTGTTAGTTTGTTGGTTGGCTGAAATAGATTTTGAACACCTTGATATCTTGTTGTTCTTTTTTTTTTTGTAGTATTGTTGTTGAAGCCAAGACAAGGTCTCACTTGGTCGTCGGGTTTACCTTGTTGTTAGTGGACTATTTTTCTACCACTTTTATGTGTTCTGTAGATCGATTTGTATCATTAGGATGAATGAGTCTATTCTTTGAGAGTTTCAGGGAAGCATCAAGAGGGTGCTCTGCCAGGGCAAGTTCATAGGTCACACTCCTCATAGTAGATATTCTAGAGGCTTCCACGGGTATCATGGCAGACAATGCAGGCAGCCTTGTAGGGTTCAGGTAGTGGGTCTTCTATTTCAGCAGCTTCGGGTGGTCGTTCTAGCTCAGCCATACCTCCTCATATTAAGTCAGGCCGTATTGGCTGCTATGTGTGTGATGAGGTTGGCCATTTGTCCAAGGACTATCCCCCATAAAGAAAAATATACTCCCAAAAGGATTAATATGGTGCACATACCTCTTTTTGGGGAGCATAATTATAATTTGCCAAAAGTGTAGTCCACCATAATAAGGACTTGGATCATTAAGATAAGATTTGCAGCCACCAAACTCATATTCATTCCATGATGCCATAGTAACAAGTAGACAAAAATTATCCACCTAACACAACAAATAAAAGAAAATCACAAACACATATTCACAAGTTTGAATAAAAGAAAGTAAGCTAAAATTCCAAACTAACTCAATACGCCAAACTATTCTCCGACGACGACACCATTTTTGATTTCACTCAGATTGCACTCTTGAATAGGTGTACCACAAGTTGTCTATATATTTACCAAACAAATAGTTGGGGTTGAATCTACAGGGAAGAATGTACAGTGATCGAGTATGCTTGAAATAAAAGTAACTTGCTAAATTCAAACCTAAGATACAAGTATTTTGGGGGGTTTTGATGATAAAAGTGAAACATAAATAAAATTAATGTAAAATATGAACAAGTGATCAATGGCTATCACAACGATGGAAAATGAGGCGTACGACATGGGGATTCAAATCTGTCAATGAGATATTATATTTAACCAATTGCACTCAAATTATTCATGGATCTAGTAAATTAGCCTTGGATTCAATATCACCCACTAATGTCTGTCAACCATTGAGGGTTTAGTCCTAACTTATTCTATCAAACAAAGCTTTGAAGTATGATGTACAAAACTAATTTTAGGCTACTTTAGGATTTGACTATGTCTAGCATCAAATTCCATAAGATAGGTTATACGACCTAAATCATGCTAAATTATTCTTTCCCAACCTCAATTATCTCTATCAAGCATTAATTGAGGTAGATGGGAAACACCCACTCCAATATCCTCTTTCGAGCACAACTAGAGTAGGAATGGTGGAACATGAGATTAATTTAGATAAACAAAACTTGTTCTCAAGTAAAGAGTAATCGATCAACATAAAAGAATAAGACAAAAATAAAACTCCAAATTTAATATTCATGTATTGGATTATGTCTAACAACAACACTCAAATACCAAAGTCATGTTACACCCAAAAAATCTACACGAAACAAGGAAGAAGAAAGTTTTAAGGATTTAATAATACGATACTTCAATCTTCAATTCCAAGGGTGTTGGGTCAAGAACCCTAGCATCCAATGATTTAGATTATGCCAAAGATGTGTTCGAATGGCTTGGAATTGAGTATTTGATGAATTAGGATCCAAAAACATGAAATTTTTATCACTGCCCCTGAAATTGTGCCCGATGAGTTCTTAAGCAATAATGTGGTCTCTTATGTGACTTCTTTGGCTAGCTTGACCAGTCACTTATGCTAAATATCTAGTCGCTTAATTGACTCCTTTGACTGGCTTGACCAGTCACTTACTCTATATATATAGTCGCTTACGCAACCCCTTTGACCATCTGACCCCTCGCTTGTAATACATATGGTAGCTTACGTGATACCTTTGACTGTTTGACCAGTCTATTATGGAATCCTCAAACCGCTTAAGCGATATCTGAGGGTTGTTTTTGAGAATCTTCTTCGGGATTTTTCCTTTTCAATTTTTTCCCATTTTAGCTTTGACTTCTCTCATTTTCATTAGAATTCCTTGAAAAGGTAAAAAGTACCATAACTAGTACAATTCATAAAATAATTATTCTCATATTATCGACCAACAATATTAAATCATAAGACAAGAGATATCAATGAGTGGAAAAATTGCCCTTCATCATAGAGGTTCTACTGGAGGTGTGGGAGGCAGAGGTAGTGGTGCCCGTGGTTGTCACGACCCGAGACCACCCCTTGTTGTAACACGGTGATTAGAACCACAAGTGATCCCAAGCTAACCCATGAACTGGCGTGATACTTGATCAACTAATTTAGAATATATAAAAAAGCTGAGTTTGTTTTGCGGAATCTTAATCATGACATAATCTAGATAAATAAAATGCTGATAAAGTTTACAACTTCGTAAAACTGAAGAGAGAATTGGAATTTGCATTTCATGACTCTGACTGACTATCTATGAAGCCTCTACTATACTAAGTATGGATAGCTAGGACATGAGTCAAACTACCACTAATCAATACACATGAATAATCAAAATAAAGTATATAAGCTACAACTGACTGGAGTCTTCAAAATAGGAGAACCCATCACCTATTGGGTGAAAGCTGCAATTGTCTGATTATGATGTGTAGGCTACAACTATTGCCTACATTATGAGACAATGTAGCACACAGACATATATGCGGATCAGTACTTTGGAATGTACTGAGTAAGTGGGGGTGAATTCATTAAGTAAAACTGATAATATACAAAATCATAAAACATACATGCTAAGGTGCAAGTAGACTCGCCAAGAGAATGAAATAAATTGAAAGCTGAGGTATCTTAAAACACGAGTAACAAACATGATCCGATAAGCTGGTGAATCGCTACACTTATTTTCTTAAAATCTTTACTTTTGTAGAATAAGTAGAACTAAAGCCGGAAAGCGGTAAAACATGAATGATGTATGTAAATCTCAGGTAAAGCCGAACATGATATAAAATTAATCTAAGGATCATGTAAGGACGTTGATCATGAAAACATCACATGTAGCATCTGAGAATGCATTACCAAGCATAAGCATGTTTCAGAGATAATTTGTAATCTGAATGATTGAAATCTTTATAACTGAATAACTGAAAATCTATACACTTTGTCAAGCAAACCTCAGCTAATATACACTGAATACTGACTAAAACTGTGGGAGGTATCATGTAGAAGACATGCCCTAATATGAGCTAATCGGGGTACAATCTGTAACCTCAGTTGGAAGGGTGTTAGTACCATGCCATGGGTACTAATACTGGCTATGTGGATCCACTAAATTGGTGTCCCAAAGGACCAGGTTGTCAAGCCTAAACTGACGGGTGACCTCTGAAAGGAAGTCAAGCCTAAATTGAAGGGTGACCCCTCATATCCTACACTAGCTACGTATTTTTGGAATACAGGGACTACTACTAATGACTCTGCCTAACTGACGGGGAGGCCGCCTCCCTGTATTCGCTCGGTGCTAAATCCTACTCCCAACTGAACTAACACTGATACTGAACTGAACTGAATTTCAGTGAATATAACAATTGACATTGTAGATCATGATCATAACAACTGAGTGAATGGTAATATTCATGGTTTAATTGAAATCATTACTTGAAAGATCTGAAATCATGTAAAACACGTAGGTTTTTGGTGTTCATGACTGCCAACACAGAATGCCCATAAAGCACGATATCAACACTTAAAATTATAGTATGGGAATCATGGTTCAAAGACCTAAAACATGAACATTCCATCAAATATGTGAGAATCATGAACTTGAACATGGGAATGTCGTAATGTGAGGAAACAACAGGATTACATGGCTAAATTCATAATTCAACACTACGACATGAAATTCAATTGGATATGTCATGGGAAATTGACACTTGAAACATGAGATAACCTAACTTTTCATGGAATCATACATGGATATGAATTGAGTTCAAACTACTAAGGAAAAACATGAATCAAATTCATCTTGAACATGTGAAATTTCATAACAAAGGAAAAACTCATACTTTAATCAAAATAATGAAATTCAAAACCATATATCAAAATTATAGTTTAAAACATGAATAAGTACAACTCTTATTCTCTTTAGTCCTTAAATCCCATGATAATACTATGTTTTCAACACATGAGGATTTGGGAATGAGCCCTAACTTAAAACATATAAATTCAACTTGAAATTCATACTTTTAGGCACAAGGATGAAAGATTAACCTTGTTCAAAACCCCACATACCTTAATTGATGAATTCTTGAAGAAATCTTGAAATTGAAGATTGAATCCTTGGGACTTGAATGATGAACTTGTGAAAGAAACCCTATTCTTGACATTTCTTAAAGATTTCTTAAACTTGGGAGTTGAACTCTCGGATTCTTGAAGAGATCTTGAATTTGAAACTTAAATCCTTTTGTTCTTTAGAGGAAATGATTGGATTATTGTTCTTGGGAAAGAGGAGGGTTTTTTCGTGAGTTGATTTGAAGAACATGGGCAAATAATGCCCTTTTGGGTGTTATAATTCGTTCCTTGGACGTTTGGGGTAAAGGGGAAAGAACCAAAGTGCCTCTTGATCCTTAAGATGCCGAAACAGTGAAGGAATAGACCGCACAACATGCCCTCTAGTCTAGGGGAGTAGTCCCCGCTCCACGCACCTTATCCTGAGTGACTAACCCCCGTAACGCGGGCTGATCACCTCTAACGAAAAAGGCCACAACTTTTCACCCGGGTATCGAATTAACGCAAAATTGGTATCGTTGGAAAGATAACTCAATTATCTATTATTTTGTAGGTATTGAGCTAAGAAACTCCACATATATAAAATTTTATGCACGTTCAAAGTAGACCCTTGTAGAATCGAATACAAAGATTTGGCTGAGTCAATGGCTCTGAGCTCAAGTTTTCTCTAAGTGATTCCCATGAACATTTTTCACCTTATAAGAACTTCATACACTAGGATAAGATCATCAAACATGTATTCACATACAAATCATGGAATTAGAGTTTACACATGTAGCAACGACGGTTCAAAGTTAAGCTCAAAAATATGGGGTGTTGCATTATCTACCGCTTGGATTCATTTATCCTCGAGTGATGGATAGGAACTTGTTGAATACTTAGAAGAATGGAATAATGTACACATGACATGCCTGATGATGAAGGATATAGTTGAGCTAAAGCATTATAACTTTATTATGAAACTGCTTCCTGAGCTAACTTGACTTTACTTACTATAAGGAGCTGATTCAGGCTGAGAGTTTACAACTCACTTGAAATGTTCATGATACAATCATGCTTATAGAATGGAGATGTGATAACTTATGTAATCATGAATTATGAGATAACGAGACTAAGATCGTACAAGCGATATTACACTATTTGAGTTGAAATACATGGAAAACTAAGATCATTCACTCAACATTTATGAACTGAATCGTGACTACATAGATGAATATGAAACATGATGCATGAACTGAAATAAATTTGTAACTTGCATGGACGTGAATGAATTTATTCATGGAATATCTATATTCATGAAGCCTTGGATAGACTAGATGTAAAGATGGAAAACCATAGGAACTTGTCTGTCTGACTGCTAAACTAAATTGTTGGCTATACAGACTGAATTATACTGAAAGATTATACTTAACTGGAGTATTTCTTCAACAATCTTCAAAGAAGTTCCAATAACATCAGGGAGAAAAGAATCTTGTTTGAATAAGATATCTGAGTAAGGTATCTTAATATGGATATAACTTTGGAACATGGAACATGGGCCTATGAAACATAAGCTAGGATATAATTGTTATGCCTTAGACAATGTATCTACCCAATTCAAAATTAGCCTTGCTCCATTAATACTCGCATGGGTACATATAACTACTCTAGACAAAGTTTGAGTTGAACTGCACATTCTCACTATGTTCGAGCCTAACTCGAAATCACATGGTACTACACAGAGCACCATAATACTAGTTTGAACTATGAATTCAATACCCCAAGCGTGTTTCACATATTTCATCTCATGAATAATTCTTATTACCATTTTAATAACTATATTCAACCTCTTACTAAGAATTTACTAACGCACAATGCATTCTTCCACTTATATACCAACTTGACATTCTAGCCTATCATTATAACCACATATGAACTTCTAAAAAACCATAAAAGCATCTTTCTCATATTATCTAAACCTCTATCAAAAACAACTTTCTTGCAATATTCTTAAGAAGACACACATGGAATTCTCAACTAACCATGACATATATCAAAAGTTCTACCTCAATCATCCTTCATGCTTATAGCCTGAGATACAACAAGCATGTAACAATCTTTACCCAAAATGAGACGTTTACTCTCTCCCATCTAAATAATTACTTATCACTACTATGATTACATAAGGTAAGGTCACTGAAAGGTTAGAACATGAGGACCTAAAACATAAAAAATACTATGCATAACTTGGACACTTAACTGAGGCATGGGGAATAGAGTATTAAAAGCATGAATTCATTAGAGACATCAAAACTAGGACATAGATAACATGATTTGAATTTTGCTGATCATTAAGAGTGTAGCATGAGTACCTGGAACTGGACATTCCTCAAAGCATGAGTAAATGAGTCATGAGCTGTATGACTTGACTTTGGAGTTCATAAATTCATGGAATATGATTCGTATTGCTGAGTGAACTAGAACTCCTCATACTAGGAATTGAAAACGTATATGATTCTATGGAATGTGCATGAATATGAGCTATGATCATAGAGATTACTTGTAAGGCATGAGTAGATATCATGATGACTGAAGTACAAAACCTTGCACTGAGATAAGAATGGGTTGGGCATCTTCCTCCATAGTGTTGTTCTATAACACACTAGTATCACTACTAGAATCTGAGAGCCTGACTTGATTACTTGTTCTATCATCTCCCCCTTAGCTTTAAGCTATCATTCTGAGTCTGTGGGATACTTCAATAAACTCTAAACTGAACTGCAACCATTTTACTCTAGAGTTTAAGGTATAATAATACACATATATAATAAACTCACCCTGAAAGACTACACCTAAAAGTGTAAAAGCCACTGCTAGTACTTTCCTCTAAATTCACAGCATCTAGAATTTCATATCTTCTTTCTATTAGCTCATTCATCAAAGATTCAACTTAGATTCTAACACATAACATGGATATTCACAAACTCTTAATGAACCATACTATTTCCATCATAGCCTACTAGTATCACATCTCTAAACTGATATTTTTCCCTAAACCATGAAAATTACCATTACACTTGAACATACCTTACATCAGTAATATATAATTTCGTATAAATATACATAAATTCTTGCATACATTTTTTCAAGCCTTCTGGTTCACCTTTCATATAACTAGCCCTACGGATACATAACCTACTAAATTCAGATAAACACTATGCCCACTTTACTACTGCTAAACTTCTGGGTTCGTGTTTCTAACTCTAGATCACATGCTATCATAGGATTCTAGGAAGATATCTGAGGGCGCATCTAACTTTGTCTTAGTGCATGATTTTCATAAACATGAATGAAATCTTTCAAACTTTAGAACTTAAAAGCACTGATGGGATACTTTTGAGCCTACATACAATCCCATAACGGTCTATGGGACTATCTGAGAAAAATTTATCTGTAAGGATTTAAGCTGGCTATTTCTGTTGCCTTAAGAATGAGTCAGAGATGGTACATGATTTATGTAAGAATCTGCATAAGTTCCTTATTGAAAATTTCTATTGCATGATCTAAGACATAAAAGAAGGGAAATATTTCTTAGATGCCCTGTAGCCTCTCGAAGAGAAGTACAGACGTCTCTGTTTCATTCCATAAGACTACTAGACATGGCTTCATAGACACCCTAGGACACTTGACTCTGTTCTCTAATACCAAGTTTGTCACGACCCAAGACTACCCCTAGTCATAACACGGTGTTTAGAACCATAAGCCATCCCAAGGTAACCCATGAACTAGCGTGATACTTGATCAACTGATTTAGGATATATAAAATAGCTGAGTTTGTTGTGTGGAATCATATTCATGACATAATCTGGATAAGTAAAATACTAATAAAGTTTACAACCTGGTAAAACTAAAGAGAGAACTGAAATTTACATTTCATGACTCTGACTGACTATCTATAACGCCTCTACTATACTGACTATAGATAGTTGGGACTTGACTCCAACTACCACTAATCAATACACATGAATAATCAAAATAAAGAACATAAACTATAACTGACTGGAGTCTTCAAAATAGTATAACTCATTACCTGCTGGATAGAAGTTATAACTGTCTGATTATGATGTGTAGGCTATAATTGGTACCTACATTATAAGACAATGTAGCACATAGACATATATGTGGATCAGTACTTTGGAATATACTGAGTAAGTGGGGGTGAATGCATTAGGTAAAACTAATAAATAGAAAATCATAAAATATGCATGCTAAGTGCAAGTAGACATGCCAAGAGACTAAAATAAACTAAAAGCTGAGGTATCTTAAAACATGAGTAAGAAACACGATCTGATAAGCTGGTGAATCGCTACACTTATTTTCTTAAAATCCTTACTTTTATACAATAAGTAGAACTGAAGCTGGGAAGCGGTAAAATATGAATACTATATGGAATTCTCAGGTAAAGCTGAACATGCTGTAAAACTAAACTAATGGTCATGTAAGGACGCTGATCATGAAAATATGACATGTAACATCTGAGAATGCAATATCAAGCATAAACATATTTCAACAATAATTTGTAATCTGAATGATTAAAATCTATATAACTAAATAACTGAAAATCTGTACATTTTGTCAAACAAACCTTAGCTGATATACACTGAAGGGGATACTTGTTCTTGACTGTCACCTTGTTCAACTGCCTATAGTCAATGCACATTCGAAGGGAACCATCCTTCTTTCGCACAAACAACACTGGTGCACCCCATAGGGATACACTAGGATAATTAAACCCCTTATCCAGAAGATCCTTAAGTTTTTCCTTGAGTTCTCTCAACTCAGATAGAGCTATTTTATACGGAGGAATAGAAATTGGATGAGTGTCCGAAACTAGGTCAATACTAAACTCTACTTCCCTATCTGGAGAAACACCAAGAAGATCATTCAGAAAGACCTATGGAAACCCATTAACCACTAGAACTGACTGGAAAGAAGGATATTCCGAGTTAGAATCTTTCACCCAGACTAAGTGATAAAGACAACCTTAAGAGATTAACCTTCGAGCTTTAAGATAACAAATAAATATCCCCCTAGGAGTGAAAGAACCACCCTCCTATTCAATAACTGGTACAAGGGAACCTAAAGATAACCCTATTAGTCTGACAATCTAAGGATGTGTAACAAAAATGTAATCAATCCATCCCTAGAATAACATCAAAATCCACTATACCCAACTCAAACAGGTCCATCAAGGTCTGCTTGCCACCAACAGAAACCACATATCCCTTATAGACTGTCTTAGTAATATACAAGTCACCTACTGAGGTAGAAATAGAAAAAGGATCTAAAATAACTTTCGGATTGAAACCAAAAGATACAGCCAGATAAGGATTCATATAAGAGAGAGTAGACCTCGGGTCAAGCAAATAATATATGTCATGAGATAAAAACTGTAACATTCCAGTAACGACATCAGGTGATACCTCAAATTCCTATTGGGACACTAAAATATAAAACTTGTTTCGACCAATAATAGAACCAGGAGCTGTAACAAAAGTAGATGCAACACCACCAGGTGTAGGAGCAGAAGATGAAGCCAAAAGAATCTTATTCGCCCCATAGCAACCTTATTAATCAAACAATCCTAAGCTGATAGCCTTTCTAGCCATACTTAAAGCATTTGTCCATTCCTTCATCGCAATAACCCTGATTAGGACGACCACAGAACCGACAAGAAGAGCATAAAGAAACTTACTAACCTCTGCTTTCCTGAGATTAGGCAACCTGTGCCCAAAAATTGTCACCACCATGATGATACTTGTTTCCCAATTGGTAAGGAGAACTAGAGAAAATAAGGAACCATTACTCCCCCACTTGTTTTTCTGGAATTACCACCATCTCGTCCACCCTGAGACTAAGCACCTCCCAGGTAAAAAAACTTGCTCCTGTTATTATGCCTATGCCCAAAATCTACTTGCTTTCTCTTTTTATCCTCCACTTGTTGCATATGAACTGCCAACCTAGAGATGTCCATATCTTTAATCAGCAAGATAGTCTTTTTCTACAAAATCAAATCCTAATTTAACCTAGAAGCAAACTTCCCCATTCTTGCTCGTATGTCAGCAACTAAATCAGGAGCATACCTTGATAATTGATGAAACTTCAAAGCATATTCCTTAAAAGACATCCTTCCCTACTTGAGGCTCACAAAAACCTCCATCTTTGCTTCCCTCAACTCTTGGGGAAAGAACCGATCTAAGAAGAACTTAGAAAAAGTATCCATAAGACTGATTCTTCCAATCACCCCTAACCCTGACTCTCTTCTCATACCATTGATATGCAATATCTTTGAGCTGATAAGCTGCAAAGTTTACCCTTTCCTCATTGGTAGACTGCATTACCTAAAATATTTTTTCCATTTCATCCAAGAAGCCTTATGGATTCTCCCCCACCTTCACTCCAAAAAAGTATGAGCCCCCATCTTCATAAAGTGTCCAACCCTTCTGGCCTCAATAGACTAAGCACTAGTCACACTTCACTCAACCTGAGTAGCGACCATTTGAGCAATAACATGAATAAGATGACAGAATTTTGCATTAGTCACCTCGCCTTGAGGAGGACTAGTAGCGACCAGTAGAACTCTAGAACTATCAGGGATAGGACTATGAGATCGTAGATGAACCCCAGAAGTAGGATGCACCCCTTCAGCATTACCTGCAAATGAGATAGAAGATTTTTCTTGTATTCCAGATCTATGAGGCATGATCTTAAAAACGAACAAATAAGGATTTGAGAAGATTCAAGGAGTGAGACTCTAATCTTGAAAATAGAATACCAAGATAGTAAAACATTCCTAAATGCCTCGTAGCCTTTCCCTTATGAGTGTGGAGTGCTACACACCCCTAAAAAAGACTCTACTCAATATGACATTATGGATACTCAATTGATAATGAACCTTGGCTCTGATACCAACTTGATACGACCCAACTAAGGGCCTTGTCATAATAGGCATCCCAAGTTTGACTGACACTAAAGACCACCCCTATTGCCCAACCCAATATCTAGCTGCCTATTTTGAGTTAGATAAATTTTGAGCATGTAGCAAGATAGTGCAATAGCTCACATGAAGACTAGGATAAGATCACAACCTTGAACGACCCAACCGAGTCCAACCATCCCATACCAACAGTCCAACCATATAAAACCATACCAAAAAAAGGGCCATAAACCAAGCCATAATGAAAGACATTCCAAAATATAATATAATTAATCCCAAATAAAATAGGATGGAACAACTAACAATATCTTCCAATGATGTCAACCCTCCATCTTATTCCAATGCCAAGGACAACACCAATACCGATCCCGCCCATTCCAACCCATAGAAGTACCACAAAGCCTTTAATAAAAGAGTAATAAGATTTGGTTAGGATATGCCCCCAACCGTATCCAAAACCAATATCAAGCAATAAACTAAAATATCTAAAAATATCCATAACATCAAATGAAGCCTTCCTAAAGGATGGAAGCTCACCACTTTAGTCCAAATACTGATCCCTAAGTCAATCACTATGTAGGAAAAGTAAACAGCCGGTTCCTGCATAGCATGGGTATACTACCGTCAGTAGACGAGTTAGTGGGTGAATGTTAGCATAATCACAGGATAAGGATAAAATAATGCCATCTATAAAATCAAGTAAAACCATACATATGAACACAACCACATACACACACACACACACATATATATAACCATGCCTGGAAAGAGGACCAGGTTTAGCATGTCTTTAAAACCTTTACCTAGGTTGTGTAACTTTGCCGTCCTAAACTACCTACGGGCTATATGAGTTTATATCCCTTGCTGAAAAGACCCTAGTGCGTGTAACCATATGATTAGGGGAGAAAACTTGGGATGACTAGTACATCTCCCTAAATATAGTTTGACATCATGCACACGGTCATAAGACCAACCCCATATCGACAAATATGAGTTTCCAGTTTTGGTCCACCAGGGACCTCCATCTTTCACAACTCTACTATATATCTCGCCATTATTTCCCAACTAAAACCAATTTTCAAATAACCAAACCATTATCTGAAACACCCAAGATCTTTTCCTTGGAAAAATATTTGGTTTTGAGCATGATTACCAAGATACAATTGGACAAACCAATCGTACCCTTTTGATATGGGTCGTATCCAACCTCTTCTTCCCCTTTCATACCTTAATCATCCTAGGAAGGATAGTATATTATCCCATATATGCGTGGCCCTCCTCTCAATCATACCCTAACTATATGAGTTGTACCTAACATGATTATATGGGGTGAACTCTCAACTTGACTGGACTATTTTATAGACGGTTGGTGTATAAGAGTTAGGGGTTGAGTTGTACCATTTGGATATAACTCAAGGGTGTACACTCATACCCTTAATAGTATATGAGACCTAGGAGAAGTTTAGGGTACTAGTCAGGGTACCACTCGTACCCTAGGGTACAATTTCCTTAATGAGTTATATAGTGAGTTGTACCCCTGGCCAAGTCTAATTTTTAACTTTTAAAAGGGCCTTGTAGTCATTTACTACACCCTAATCCCTCTTACTATATATGTATATGTCCTCCTTGAGCATATTTTTAATGGATTTAACACCCTAAAATCTCTCTCTTAAACACTCTCAAAGTTTTTGGAACAAGATTGGAGGCTAGGGATTAGAGGGTGCTCATCTAGAAGATAAAGAGAAGTCAAGTTCTTAGTGAATCACCTTGTTTAAGTCATGTAATGCTCCCTCTTGTTAAATAAATCTAAATCCATGTATGCCTCACTTGGATTAGTAAGTGTACATGGTGGTTTTGAAATCAAAGGAAAAGGGTTTTGTTGCCTAATGATGAATAATGCTAATTCTTGCTTAGAATTGTGTTTATATATGTTATTAATGATGATTTACATATGTGGGTGCTTCTTGTATGTGGTTTAACATGAAGGTATTGAGTAAAACTAATTTTGATGATTTCTACTATGAAAATAGCCTTGTTAAAGATATGCACATATGGAGTTTATGAAAATATCTAAGTGAGTTGTCTAATCACATGTTGGTGATGTTTTGAACTAAAGAAATGGCCCAATGAGCATAAATGATTGATAAATAATATCATAAAGGTATTGTGATCCATGTATTGTATAATTGAATGACTTTGTTGAGCTAATGACTAATAAGGGGGTTAAAGCCTCTAAATATGAAAATAAACTTAATTTATGTGTTGAGCCTAAATGTGGTAAGAAGGTGATGAAATCTTGCTAATGAAATATAAATAGTTATATGGGTCTTGATGGCTATAAATTGAATTGATTTAAGATATTTAGTCAATTGAAGTGACTAGTGGATAAATGGTTCCATGACGGTCAAATGTGTATCTATGGAATTGGTCTAGTGAACATGAATGAGTCATGATAATAATATAATGATTATGAATGCTTTGTAAATGGTTGATAAGAACCTTGTTAATCTTATAATGGATTAGCTTATGGCTTTAAGTCAGGTGATAGCCCTATAAGTATAAATGGTTGATAATTGGTATTGTGTTGATGTTGTTAGCCATTTAATTAGTTAAATTATGACAATGTTGGTTTGATGGCTAAGAAAATAGGTTCAATTCCCTAAGTTTGAACTTAAAATTATGTGAGGAACTAAAGTGTGGCATGGAAATACTAATGAAGATTGAATGAGTTAGTAAAGGTCTTGATGACCGCCGATTGAATTGTATGGATGTTAATGTATGAACTAATGGGTCAAAAGTTCAAATGTCGACTAATAATGGAAATAAAATGACTAGTTGTTCGAGTCCCTAGTCTAAGGAAATGGCTTATGGTTCGTGTCCCTCACCCAATAAAATGACTAGTGGTTCGAGTCCCTAGTCCAATGATTTGGCTTGTGGTTTGATCCCTCGCCTAATGAAATGACTAGTGGTTTGTGTCCCTAGTCTAATAAAGTGGCTTATGGTTTAAATCCCTCTCCCAATGAAATGACTAGTGGTTCAAATCCCTATTCTAGTGAAATGGATTGTGGTTCGAGTCCCTTACCCAATGAAATGATTAGTGGTTCAAGTCCCTAGTCCAATAAAATTGCTTGTGTTTTGAGTCCCTCACCTAAAGGTAGTGGTTCAAGTCCCTAGTCCAATAAAAAGGCTTATATTTTGAGTCCCTCACCTAAAGGTATCTTTTGAGGTTAAAATACCTCATCTAATGAATGACTAGTGGTTGAGTCCCTAGTCTGATGAAACAGTTTGTGGTTTGAGTTCTTTGCCTAATAAATTGATTGAATTGGTTAAATAGGTTAATTGGTTGAATTAGTTAAATTTGTTGGATTGGTTGGGTTGGTTGGGGGTTTGAATCCCAATTAACTAAGGTACCAGAGAAGTTTAAGGTTATAAAATTGGTAATGTGGAAGATTAAAAGTTCTTCACTCCATGATTTGAGAATGCATGTTATGACTTGTTCCATGGTTTGGAATGTTGTATAAATATTTGTACATGTATCTTCATATATGCCTATACTTACGTAGATATGATTGTATATAATGATTTGAAATGTATTGAACAAATGTACTATTTTAACCTTATCCTTGGGTTACATGCTAGCACTCCAATCGCTAACCGTCTTCGGATGCTATGTCCCCATGCGACATAGGGGCTAGAGCATATTCTTTTTTCTTTTATGCAGTAATCAGGCATTCGAGTGGTTCGGGAACTAACCTTGATGTTGTGACCTTCTATACTCCGAAAGACCTACCTTTTATAGTCACATTATTCTATGTCTTAGACTTGTATAGATCTAGTACTTGGCTATTGTCGGGGGCATGTCCTGACATATTATTGACTTCGATTTGGTAGAGGCCTTTGTGGATAACTGTGGACTTGGTGTATTGGCTAGATTGTTGACATTAATGAAATGTTAAATATTTTCTAAGTATTGACTATTGGCCTTATATTTTTGCTATCTTATTATAAGGACGGGATTCACCCGACCCTTATGCTTATTGTGATGATGATTAGGTTGGGTTATTGGGGAAACCTCTGGTTCATATGGGCTTGAGGTTCCCATATGACATGGCCTAATTTTTGGGGTGTGTCATTGTCCAATTATTAACCAAGACCATTAATATTGTTATCGTCATACCAATCCTTACTTGCAAGTATTATCCATAGCCAACCATGTATAGGTTTAAGGGGACTTTCAAGTACCCCTCCATTTACCATATTAAACCACTTGGGGGATTTCATGTTCCCCCAAAACATCACCATTAGAAATTTACCATTCCAAGTCATTTAAACCATGAATAATTTCTTTACCAAGTTTTAAAACAAGCAAGAGTTCTATTAAAATTAGTCAATGCAATAAACATATTTATAAGCATTTTATTAAACACCTTGGGACAATAATTTGAACAAAACCAATTCCAATTACCATTTAACAATTCCCATGAAATCCAATTATCCAAAATAACCATTGATGCATATAAAAGCATAATTAAAACCATGGGAAACCATAATCAACGATTTATTATCAAAACCCCCAAATCATATTTGAAAACTAAAACCATACAGCCAATGAAAACATTTATAAAAACCATGCCTTTAGATAAAATTAACAATAAGGGAAGAGAACATGCCTTGAACCAAGATGACGATGGAAATAAATCACCAAGACAAGCCCCAAATCAATCCTTTAGTTGAAACCCTAGCTTCCCTTGCCCAAAAGCTTTTGAGAGAATTTTAAAGTGTTTAGAAGAGTTTCTAAGTGTTAATGAATGGAATAATAGGTTAAATAACCTCCCAAATAGGTTATTTATATTATCGATAGTGCACTTATGGTTGGACATTTTGACTATAGGCACAAATCAACAAATCATGCTAGTGTTAGCTTTCCTACTTGGTTAGTTTCTTAGAGAGGTTAGGTTGAATACCTTAGGTTATACCTTTGAGTTAGCCTATTATACCTATATATATGTACGTATATCTAAGATATTACCATATATCCCTTTTTTCGTTGTTTATTCATACTGTATATGTATTTCTTAGAATTATCTACTATTATATATCCTTCTTCTACCCTTCATTTGTATATTGTCCAGTGATATATGGTATAGTGGTTTAGTTCAAGAATACAACTAGAATAAGATAGTTTATACTTATTGCCTCTCTAGATTTTATGTTAGCTTCCTGTAGTTTATATTTCTGCTTTTGTGTTATCTATATTTGCATTATATTTGGAGCCTAGTCGGCAATTGCCTACTAAGTACCATGTGTTTGGTACTTATGCTACACTTTTGCAACCTGTAAATCATAGTATAGGTTCTCACTTTTGTTGTGTGCATCGTGCGGAGCAACTATGATTGGAGATGCAGGGTGAGCTCTTGGTATTTTGAGTACTACTATTCTCTCTCCTATTTAGACTGAACTTTATGTTGTATTCATAAATGGGTTTTACATATATATTTATTTAGTATTTGACTTTGTAATTTTACGGTATTTGAATTTCTTGTACAAGCTTCACCTGGTCTTGGGTTTGCTTTATAAAAACTAGCCCTTTTATTATATTTATTTCATTGTTTTCATTCATCTCTCTTGATATTCCGTTCCTATTAGCTTTGGACAATTGGATGTCTTATCTACTGGTGGGCTATAAAAGGTTTCGTCTTGACGTGAGAAATTGGGTCATGATGCCCTTTCTCCCATTTTGTATCTAGTATGTACCTTGTGCGATACACACTTGGCCTGTGTGGCGCCATATGTTATTGTTGTAAATTAACATTCATCAAGTCTTCATTTTCTCCTAAATATTTCTCCTTTATGGTCCGTGTTATCCTTTGGTAGGTTCCTCAGCCTTATTACCTATATGCAACAAAATTAACAAAAGAATTCACTCAAATTAGGTATTGCCGACTTATCAACACCCATAAGTTAAAAGTTCACTTGTCCTCAATGAATCAAAATTCTCCACAAAATAACCATGCCTTCAAATGATATAGTACTTGGTAGTTCAAACACATGCTTCTTTGTGAAAACAACTTTGCCCGACTGTTTTTCAAAGATTGGCATTAACATCACATATCAAACACTTCATTCTTAGACTAAAACCCTTAAATGTTGACTAATTTCTACCAAACCAAGCACATGATCATATTTTTCAATTAATGTCAACAAATTTTCTCAAGAAATGCGATCAAGTGCCCTCATAACTAAAAATACCCCTTCATAAATATATTATAAATTTAAATAAGGGACTAGAATGATTTGATCTCGCTCTCAAAGGCGATATTTATCACAAGAGCTAAACTTACCCATATGTTCCACCGCACCATACTTAAACATACTATATTGGAGATCACAAAGGACTTACATCAGCTTGAAATTTAGGCAACAAGTTAGGTAGGATATATTAGGGTTATAGTGACTCTACCTCCTTGAAGCACCACATGAGACCTCAACTACATTTCTTTCCCAAAGCTTAATTATTGTGACAAACTATGGATCAATTCTATAAGAATTACATGCCATATTTCTCCTCCCATCCTGTTAAAAGCTAAACTCTACAAATATTTACTAAAGTTCACAACTGCAACTCTTTTTTGCTTATTTTCATTCTTTTTCTCTTTTACTTTTTATGTATCTATTAGGAATACTAGGATGACTAAAAATGGAAGGGAGTGGTCCCCAAATATATGATCTTTAGATTACAAATCTCACTCGATATATCTTCCACCCTAATTTAGGATTTTAGCCTAAGTTAGTTTAATGCTTCAAGAAGGATTTAGTTCAAAAAAGGGGATTTTAGAAGACGGGTTATGGCTTTCAATAAGGTTGTCCGAGAAATAAGTTCCAAGTCACAAATTGGGGCAAATATTGGACACTCTAGTCATAGTATGGATGTCAATTTGTTAAATTACAAGGCTCACTCTCACTTTATGGCCTAAGGTTATTTCTTTAATATCACAACATGTTTTACTTAGTGATAAACCTACGAGGAAAGTTATAGCTGGACTCATCAAACAAGATCATATCGAAACCTCACCACTTATGAAACTCACTCACATACTCAAAGCAAGATTTTTACTTCCTCAATTTATGTACCATATTCATAACATATAGTAATAGAGATAATTGAGTAGTCAAAACAAGATACAACAATTCACAAAAAATGAGAGTTAACTACTTCAATTGAATCAAACAAATTTATATAAAAGGACATATTTTGAAAGGTGGAGCAACTCAAAATCTGAAATCTCATGTTCTTAGAGCTAAGCATGAGAAATATATCCACAAGAGTACTCTCTAAGATAAAGTGTTATATCTTAAACCATGGATCACTCGATCCCAACACTAATATAAGCCAAAGATATTTAAGCTAGGATATTTAAACTAAGAATAATATAGAGCACAATAAAGCAATAAGATAGCTAAAATCACTGTAAAGACACACAATCTCACCACGCAAGCACCAAATAGTCTATGTACTTGAATAATACACGCCAAAATCAAAACTCATGGAATACCCAGACCCTTATATGTTTTGTCCTTAAAGACATAAAAAAGAGAGATAAGGGAAACAATATAAAAGGTGTGGGTACCCATGTTGTGTATAATAAAAAGTAGGAGTTGGTACCTCCATGGATCCTTAAAATAAGCATCAATGTCGGGTCCAAGATAGACGGTGCAATGAATAAGATAGTTGGATCCATGCTCAATCGAATGTCTTGTCAGCTAGTTTAAAGTTGTAGGCCCCCTCAATGTCTTGAATCACCTCAAACTCCTCAGGTATTATGCTACCAACAACCTCATATCTATGATCACCAAGATCTTCCTCATTGATCTCTTCCTATACATTCATAAAAGCATCATTATCATCATTTGTATCAAATGATGTCCTCTTTGGGACCTATGCAATAATCGTGGGGAAACCTGTAGTGGAAATTATTCAACAACAACTGGTGTAGTAGTCGATGATTTCTCAATAAACACACTATAAAACTCAACAAAGTGTAAATGATCTATATCCATGCTCAACATTATAATATCAACCCAAATTGTAGCCCAACTATCACCACCTGATATAACTTTCCCCTTTCTCTTAAAGATCTCACTCTAATTAGATCTTTAACTATCACCATGGGATTGCAAGGTTTAAAAGGTTTACTTTACCTTCTTTATGTACTCACAAGGAGGCTCCAAAGATAAATCAATTAACTCTACAATCTATTCTTATAAAAAAGTCATCCTAGAATAGGTAGCCTTAGCCTAGTTACCATCCTCAATACCATAGCCTATGTAAAAACCTGTTGTAACACAATGGTGGAGAACTAGGAGGTGTTGATATGAAATCTATAGTTATAGTGGGTGTACTAGATATAGTAAGAGGAATTGAAGTATTAATTGGAAGTGGAACTAGGGTGGATGAATTTGAATTATCTCCAGGTAAAAGTGACTACAACTCAACTATAGGAGATTATGAAACTGGAAGCCTTGGATGACTTTTATTCTTTGCATGAATCCTCATGATATCAATAGTGGTGTTAGCAGGAATCATGACATTAGTTCCAACATTCTCAGTCAATTTGTGTCTTTTACACATTTGAGAGATTAAGTAAGAGAATGTATAAGAAGATTGTCCTTGTTGGGCCCTCTTTGCAATTTTCTATTGAATGATCATCCCCTGGTTTATCCTTGGTTTCTTGGTAATACACCTAATTACAATGATTTTTTGAGAATAATCATTGATACATTTTGAGAAGGCATTAAATACTTACAAACCCAAGCAAAACTTGTGCCTTAATAATTAAATCTTTCTTTTGAATAGCACCCCAGATTTGATGTACAAGTGTGTTCTATCATATAATAAAGCAAAAAGCCACTGATAATGAACATCAAACTGATCTTTTAATATAGTGGAGTAAAAGTGGTTGGTGATGATAATATGAATACTCTTTGGCCTAAGAAGATCATTGATGGTTGTCTGGAAAAACTTCACATAAGCAACATAAAATTTTACCATGTATTTCACCACTTGAGGTTTTCCTCTCTTTCTCTTTACAATAAATAAAAGTGTGTATGCCTCATAAGACTCCTTTATCCATATAGAATTGTAATCCGAGAATGGTTTTTAAATTGTTGAAACTCATGATACTTTACCTTGGCCCAAATATTTAGATACCTATCACTCAAACCATTTAATGATACAAACTATTCTTCCATGATTATTATATCCAAAAACAACTTGGACATGTTTAGCATATAGGGAATAACTTGAGGGAAAATTATGACTGCCATTATTTTCTCTTTGTCGACACACTTTATCTTTGTTGAGAGTTCTTAGGTGCTAGCAATCGGGTAATGAATATGAGTATGAGACCCTTCATGATCTTGTTTAGAATATGAGGTGAGTCAATAATGAGGCTTGAACCCCTTTCATCCTCATTGTTTGTAACAACTTGCCCTGGTTTATGTCTACATGGTTTTTAGGTTTGCTTTCTTTCCGGTACCCTTAATTGGGTTCTAACATTTTATAGTACCATCTTCCTATTCTTATGGATCTTTAAAATGGGAGGGAGCTTTGGAGAGGGAGATATCAAATAGGAGAGATATTTTAGGAGCCATATTTGCACAATGAAGCACTGTATATTAAAATATGGGATTACCAGGCACATTTAAGCTCTAAAAATAAAATAAGAAAAAATCCTTTGGATGGTATCACACAAGAGTAATGTGCATATCACACAAGGTGAGTGCTCAAACCCATGAAAGTTTGTCATTGTACGAATGTGCGAGGTAGTAGTGTGTATCGCACAAGGGCTCAAATTCATCAAAGAAGTGCTTTGTCTTCACCAATCTTGCATAGTTCAACATCAAAGACCATTTTCATGGAAAATTTGATCCTAAGGGTACTTAAACTTCTCCTTTTGTAGATAATTAACACATATACAAGCAATAAAAAATACTAACTACAAGAATACAACCACAAATTTAAGTATGACACCCCTAGTTTCAAGGCAACCTTTCCATGGAAAAGCTAAATCTTTCAAAGAACACGAACACGAGTACATATACACAAATACAAATAAAATTTTAATGATATAATGGTGGTGGCACACAAAATAAGCATCGATTAATCATTTACCATCCAACAAAATTGTAATGCCCTAAAGTTTTTCTTAGCTAAATTTTATCCCTAAAATATCAAGCATTGGCTTCTAGAATGATTTATACTTATTTTCATATGGAATCCCTTAGATTTCAACTTTTCATTATGTATATGACTAAATAAAATTTCCGTCAATATAAGATTCATCCAAAACAGAGACTCAGTGTAGAAGTTATGGCTATTTTATGTGCTAGTCGTAAAATATCATCATTCTGGTGTTTAGCGCAACGCAGAGAGGGTTTAATTAGAAATTTTCAAATTTCAATGGTACCTCACAATAGTGGTGCATTGCGGAGGATCCCAATTTCCCATTCGTTAATTTCCAGTGAGACACCGCGATAGTGGCGTGTCGCGGTGGCCTATAAAATTGGGTTCCTAGTTTAATTTTTCCAGCTTCGTTCAAAAGTTAACAAGGGTAATTTGAAATTTTTCCAAGCCTCTTAAAATTTCCAAATAGTATATTAATACCTCTACAAGCAGAATATATAACATTCTTAAGATTTTTCTTAAATTAAAAACCCTAGTTTATATACTTCTCCTCCAAGAAACTCAAGATTCAACTGTGGGTTTTCAAAATTGACTGATGATTTGGAATCCTCAAACCATAGGCTTCAAGTATCATCCCTTATTCTTCATATCGAGGTATGTTGGGTTTGTCAAAAAAACTACATGGGATTAAAACCATTAGAGCATGATTTTTAAAATTTTTATGCATGAATTTCAAAGGGGTTATGGAATCAATGTTCTAAATTACGTATTCCAAATGTTTTAATTTTACTATTTTTTTGACCTTGTGGTCCTATCCCTTAAATTTATTTACATGTATACGTATATGTATGGAATTTGAGATTTAAGATCATTGAGAGCATAAATTATGAACTCCCTCTCGTGTATTGAATTAAAGATTATGGTTTTATGATTTGAAAGATGCTTTCACAATATTATAGCATTTGAGCATGATTTGAAATTGTTGAGAGGGTGTTTCTTAATATAAATGTGTTCTCGTGTTTAAGAGAAAGAATTGCATATGAATTGAGAACTTTGACATGACCACCTTGTACTATTGAAATGCTTGACAAAGATGAGTTCCTTGTATGTGTTTTCATGAGGTTTGAGAAAGAGTTTTTTGGAATTGAATTATTGAAAGGGTGGTCTCAAAACTTGTGTTTTGAAAACAGAGATTTATGATAGATTAATAATGTCTCAAAGATGTGACTTGCAATTTAATGGTATAATGATACCATATGTATTTATGCCTTAACAGAGTATGTTTTTGGAGTATGTTTTCAGAGACTGCATGTTTTGATAGAGTTTTAAAAAGGGGCTTAAAGAGGGTTAGGTGGTTACCCAAAGAAAAAGAGAGTTCAAGCAACTCTTAGCCTGAAACCGTATTTGCCGATACGGGTAGATTATTATTGTATGCTGGCGAAGGCCATGTGGCATAGTACATTCAGACTCCGACCCTTACGGCACACTTGGATTGGGGGCTTCGTTACCGAGTTAATGGCAGTTTCCATATAGCCCATGGAATTTCTTATAGTTGTAGGGTATAACACCTAGTGCAAAAGTAACATAGATTTCTCAGAGTTGAGATGGTGTTTTTTACAGAGTCTTTAAAATGCCCATGTGAATTCTTACTATATGCTATACTTATGAACTATTTTAAATTGCTTTTATATGTGTTGATTTATAAATGATTATTTTGGATATGATCTGTGTACCAGTATATCTGTATTGACCCCCCTCCCTCTACCTCTCAAGTTCTAAGACTCAGTCTAGGGGTCCAAATAAGCAGTAGATAATTCAGACTGCTGATCAGATTGTGCAGTGGTGAGCCCTCTCTATTCCAAGAGACCTGTTTTTTCAGATTATGTCACTTAATTCAGTTTTGGTCTACTGGGGGGCCTTGTCCCAATTTCAGACAGTTGTCAAATTTTCATGTAGTAAAGATTTGGCTAACTGAGTCAGATGTTATTTAGATGTAGTTGATTTACAGTTTCCATACTTATGTTGAATTTATAATTGACCATGTTTCCGTAGAAGATTATGTTTCTGCATCTTCTTTTATTATATGAATGTTATGCATGATTACCAGATAGAGAAGGGTGTTCTGGGTTTTCATGGTTCGAGATATTCGTTACGGCCAGGCCCTAGTTCGAGTCATGACAAAGTTGGTATCAAATCATAGTTCATGGTGCCAGGGTGTCTGCAAAATTGTGTTGGGTAGAGTCTTATTTATGGGTGTGAAACGCGCCATACTTATAAGCAGAAGGCTACTAGGCATTTAAGAATGTTCCTCTTCTTTGTGATTTAATTCATGTTTTATAGTCTAATCTATCCCCTAAGCAATGACCTCTTGCTTTTTAGAAAACCAGCGATGCCTCCCCATCGCACCAACATTAATTCTCAGGATGATGAAGTCCATCCCACCCATGGGATGTGGACCCATAATAGAGCTCATACCCTAAAACTTATTCCTACTTCGGGAGTACCTTCTGTACCGACCAGTCCTCCCAGAGCTCCTCGGACAGGGGACAATCGCTCTCAGCCTTATGAAAGAGAGGTTTCTAATACTGAATTTAGAAAATCTATTCGCATGCTTGTACAGCTGGTATTCTCATAGACTCAGTGGTCAGATGATACTGGGTCTATTTCTGTTACTTCTGAAGTTACTAGAGTAGGCCAGTTCATGAGAATGAACTCGCCCAAGTTCTCTGGAACTAAGGTAGAAGAGGACATGCAGGAGTTCATAGATGAAATGGAAAATATTTTCAAAGTAATGCATTCTGATCAGGTGAAGGGTGTTGAGCTAGCAGCATACCAGCTGAAGGATGTAGCGAACCAATAGTACAATGAGTGGGAAGATATGAAGGGTGACAGTTCTGAGCCCACAATTTGGGATGAGTTCGTAGAAGCTTTTCTTGACTAATTCTTTCCTCTGGAGCTGAGGGAAGCTAAAGCAGAGAAGTTCATGAACCTTAAGTAGGGTAAGATGAGTGTTCAAGAGTATACTTTAAAGTTTAACCAGCTGCTCTGTTATGCTCCTGAGATGACGAGTAGTATGAGTGCCTGAATGAGGAAGTTTTCTTATGGCCTTTCAGACGATTTGGTGCTTGAGTGTCAGGGAGCTATGCTGAACAGGGATATGGACTTTGCTAGATTGCCAGTCCACATGCAGTAAGTTGAGGAGAAAAAGAAGAAGATAACCAAATCTAGGGAAAAGGACAGGCAGGCAAAGAGAGCCAGAGTGACAGACCAGAGTCATAGTCACCAGCAGAGTGGCAATTGGGGTAGCAAATGACAAAAGAAAAAGAATTGGGGTAATGCACAACCAGCAGCTAGTGCTCCAGTGTCCAGACCCATAGTTGAGCAGTGCACCCAAAATTTTTAGTCTAGTCAGGAGGTGAAGATGCAGGGTACGCAGCTGTAGGAAAGTGTAGCCCAGACCTCTCGGTCCTATCAGTACTGTGGGAGATGCAGGAGGAATCATCCAAGGAGATGTCAGTTTGGTGCTTTGGTATTTTATTCATGCGGCTAGCTAGGCCATATCAAAAGAGACTGTTTGGCAAAAAAGAGTAATGTTGGAGGAGCCAAGTCGCAGGCAAATTCATCTATACCACCACCTCAAAAGAGTGTCACTTCAGTCGCTGAAAATGGTCAAAACTAGTTGTATGCTTTGACCATATGCCAGGAGGTAGAGGCCTCACCATTAGTCACCGGTACATTACAAATCTTTTCTTATGATGTATATGTATTACTTGATCCCAGGTCTACCTTGTCTTATGTGACCCCATACGTAGCTGTTGTTTTGAGTTTGAGCCTGATGTAATTACTGAACCTCTTTTGGTTTCCACCTTGGTGAGAGATTTTGTTGTGGCTAGGAGGGTGTATAGAAATTGTTTTGTGTCTATTTTTAGCTAGTATACTGAGGCAGATCACATAGAACTTGATATGGTTGATTTTGATGCTATCTTAGGGATGGAATGGCTCTATTCGTGCTATGCCACCTTGAATTGTAGGACCCAAAGAGTCACCTTTTCTTTTTCGAATGAGTCGGTGATAGAATGGGAAGGACATTCTCTAGCACCTAGAGGGCACTTCATATCTTATCTCAGGCCCATAAACTTATTTCCAAAGGTTGCTTGTATCATCTTATTCGGGTTAAAGATTCTAGTGCCGAAAGTCTCCCTCTTCAGTTTATCCCTATAGTGAATAAATTCCCAAAAGTTTTTCCAGATGACCTTGCAGGGATACCACCTGATAGGGAGATAGGTCTTGGTATTGATTTATTGCTAGATACCCGTCCTATATCTATTCTGCCATATAGGATGGCTCCTACAGAGCTAAAAGAGTTGAAAGAATAGCTAGAAGATCTTCAAGATAAAGGTTTTATCCACCCAAATTATCTCCCTGGGGTGCACTTGTACTTTTTATGCGAAAGAAAGATGGTTCCCTTCGTATGTGCATAAATTACCGCCAGTTGAATAAGGTCACGATTAAAAATAAATATACCCTTCCTAGGATTGATTATCTTTTTATCAACTTCAGGGTGCTAAATATTTTTCAAAGATAGACCCTTGTTTGGGATATCACCAGTTGAGAGTTGGAGAGTCAGATATTCCTAAAACAGGTTTTTGAACCAGATACGGCCATTATGAATTCTTAGTCATGTCCTTCGGGTTGACTAACGCCCCTACAGCTTTCATGGATCTAATAAATAGTGTTTTCCATTAGTTTCTGGATCTGTTTGTCATTGTATTCATTGATGACATTTTGGTATATTCTAAGAGTGAGGAGGACCATGTCAATCACCTCTGAATTATCCTTCAGACCCTTAAAGATCATAAGTTGTATGAAAATTTTCCAAGTGTGAATTTTGGTTAAATGCTACTGCATTCTTGGGGCATATTGTGTCTAGTGAGGGGATTAAGGTTGATCCCCAAAATATTGAGGCAGTGAGAAAATAGCCCAGACCCACGACTCCAACCGACATTTGGAGCTTCTTGGGTTTGGCAAGTTATTACAGAAGATTTATCGAGAGTTTTTCTTCCATAGCAGCGCCACTTACTAAGTTGACACAGAAAAAGGTGAAGTTTTTGTGGTCTGACTCTTGTGAGAGTAATTTTGAGAAGTTGAAAGACAAGTTGACTACTGCTCATGTTTTGACTCTTTCGGAGGGCACAGAAGGTTTTATTGTATACTATGATGCATCCCGAGTGGGAATTAGGTGTGTTCTTATACAACATGGTAAGGTAGTGGCTTATGCATCTAGGCAGTTGAAGGTGCATGAGTGGAACTACCCTACTCATGAATTGGAGTTAGCGCTGAGGTTTTTGCATTTAAGATCTGGCGACACTATTTGTATAAGGTACACGTTGATATATTTACTAACCACAAGAGTTTACAGGATGTTTTCTGCCAAAAAGAATTGAATCTCAGGCAGAGGGGGTGGTTGGAACTTTTAAAAAACTATTACATGAGCCTGCACTACATCCGGGCAAGGCGAATGTGGTAGCCGACGCCCTTAGCAGGTTATCTATGGGCAGTCTTTCTTATATGGGAAAAGAAAAGAGGGAGATGGTGAAGGATATTCACCGACTTGCAAATCTAGGAGTGTGACTTTTGGATTCTGTGGATGGAGGAGTGGTTGTTCATGAGATAGATAAATCTTTCCTTTGTGCAGAAATTAAAGAGAAGCAGGTTAAAGATCCCATCTTGATGCAGATCAAGAAAGATGTGGGTCAATAAAAGGTATTATCTTTTGAAATTGGTGGTGATGGTGTTTTGAGATACCAGGGTAGGTTGTGTATGCCAGATATAGATGGTCTGAGGAAGAGAATCCTTGACAAAAGTCACACGTCGAGGTATGTTGTTCACCCTGGCTCTACTAAGATATATTAGGATTTGAAAACTATTTATTGGTGGAATAATGTAAAGCATCATATGGCTATCTATGTTACCAAGTGTTTGAATTGTCAACAAGTTAAAGTGGAACATTTGAGGCCAGGTGGTTCTTCTCAAAAGATAGCTTTGCCTTTGTGAAAGTGGGAAATGGTTAATATGGACTTCATTATAGGACTTCTGAGGTCCCGAAACCAGTATGATTCCATTTGGGTGATTGTAGATAGGTTAACCAAGTCAGTTCACTTTATACCTATCAGGACAAATTATTCGGGAGAGGATTATGCCAAGTTGTTCATTGCAGTAATAGTTGGTTTGCATGGGGTGCCTACGTCCATTATATCTAATAGAGATACACAATTTTATTCACAGTTTTAGAGATTATTTCAAAAGGGTTTAGGTACCCAAGTGTATTTGAGTACGGCTTTCCACCCTCAGACAGATGGGCAAGCTGAGCGCACCATCCAGACCCTTGAGGATATATTGAGGGCCTGTGTGATTAATTTTAAAGGTAGTTGGGTAGAGCACTTACCATTGATATATTTCGCATATAATAATAGTTTCCATTCCAGTATTAAGATGGCACCATTTGAGGCATTGTATGGGAGAAGATGTAGGTCACCAATAGGGTGGTATGAAGTAGGTAAGATGCAGATATTTGGGTTTGATCTTGTTTATCAAGCAATAGAGAATGTAAAAGTCATTAGAGAATGACTTAAGATAGCTCAAGGTCATTAGAAGTCCTACGCCAATGTTAGTAAAAGAGATTTAGAGTTTGAGGTTGGAGATTAGGTGTTTCTCAAGGTTTCTCCCATGAAGGGAGTCAAGTGGTTAGGGAAGAGGGTAAGCTGAGTCCTCGCTATATAGGACCATATTAGATTATGATAAGGATAGGTAGAGTTGCGTATGAGTTAGAATTGCAAGTTAGTTTGGGTTCGGTTCATCCGGTATTTCATATATCTATGTTGAGGAAGTGTATTGGAGACCATTCTTTAGTATTGCCTGTTGAAGAGATCAAAGTGATAGACTCCTTATACTATGAAAAAGAGCCTGTAGAGATTTTGGATCGTCAAATTAGAAGATTGAGGAACAAAAGGATAGCCTCGATTAAAGTGTTGTGGAGAAACCAGAAAATTGAAGAAGCGACTTGGGAATCAGAAGTTGACATGAGATCTAGATACCCAAACCTTTTTGATCCAATGGATGACGAAATAAAAGGTACAATCCTTGCCTTGTTCTTTCTATGCCTTAGTATGCTTGACATTATACTTGTCTGTATCCCGCGCCAACATTCGGGGACGAATGGTCCCAAGGGGGGATATTGTAACACCCCAAAGTTTTTCTTAGCTAAATTTTATCCCTAAAATATGAAGCATTGGCTTATAGAATTATTTATACTTATTTGCCTATGGAATTCCTTAGATTTCAACTTTTCATTACGTAGATGACTGAATAAGCTTTCCGTCAATATAATATTCATCCAAAACAAACACTCGGTGAAGAAGTTATGGCTATTTTATGTGCTAATCATAAAACATCATCGTTCTGGTGTTTAGCGCATCGTGGAGAGGGTTTAATTAGCAATTGTCAAATTCCAGTGGTACCTCGCAATAGTGGCGCATCACAGAGGATCCCAATTTCCCAATCATCAATTTCTAGTGAGCCACCGCGGTAGTGGCGCATCACGGTGGCCCATAAAATTGGGTTCCCAGTTTAATTTTTCCATCTTCGTTCAGAAGTTAACAAGGGTAATTTGAAATTTTTCCAAGCCTCTCAAAATGTCCAAATAGTATATTAAGACCTCTACAAGCAGAATATATGACATTTTCAAGATTTTCCTAAAAAAAAAACCCTAGTTCATGTACTTCTCCTCCAAGAAAATCAAGATTCAACCGTGGGTTTTCAAAATTGACTGAAGATTTAGAATCCTCAAACCATACGCTTCGAGTATCATCCCTTATTCTTTGTAATAGAGGTATGTGGGGTTTGTCCTAAGAACTACATGGGCTTAAAACTATTAAAGCATTTTTTTTTAGATTTTTATGCATAAATTTCAAAGGGGTTTTGGAATCTATGTTCTAAATTACGTACTCCGAATGTTTTAATGTTACTATTGTTTTGACCTTGTGGTCCTATCCCCTAAATTGATTTACATGTATACGTATATGTATGGATTTTGAGATTTAATATCATTGAGAGCATAAATGGTGGTCCCAACACTTGTGTTTTGAAAATAGAGATTTATGATAGACTAATAATGGCTCAAATATATGACTTTCAAGTCAATGGTATGATGATACCATATGTATTTATGCCATAACAGAGGATGTTTTTAGAGTATGTTTTAAGAGACTGTATGTTTTGATAGAGTTTTAAGAAGGGGCTTAAAGAGAGTTAGGTGGTTACCCAAAAAAAGGCGCGAGTTCAAGCAACTCTTATCCTAAAACCATATTTGCCGATATGGGTAGATTATTATTATACACTGGCGATGGCCATATGGCATAGTAGATTCAGAGACTCTGATCCTTGCGGCACACTTAGATTAGGGGCTCCGCTACCGAGTTAATGGAAGTTTCCATATAGCCCATGAAATTTTTTAGAGTTGTAGGGTATACCACCTAGCTCAGAAGTAACACAGATTTGTCAGAGTTGAGATGATATTTTTACGGAGTCTTTAAAATGCCCATGTGAATTCTTACTATATGATATACTTATGAACTGTTTTAAATTGCTCTCATATATGTTGATTTATAAATGATTATTTTGAATATGCTCTAGTACCAGTATATCTGTATTGACTCCTCCTCCCCCTATCTCTCAGGTTCTATGACTCAGTCTAGGGGTCCATATAAGCAGTAGATAATTCAGACAGCTGATTAGATTGTGCAGTGGTAAGCCTTCTCTATTCCATAAGGCTTGTCTTTTCAGATTATGTCAATTCAGTTTTGGTCTACTGGGGGCCTTGTCCCAGTTTCAGACAGTTGTCAGATTTTCATGTAGTAGAGATTTCTTAGACTGAGTCAAATGTTATTTAGATGTAGTTGATTTACAGTTTCTATAATTATGTTGTATTCAGAATTGACTATGTTTTCATAGAACACTATGTTTTTGCATCTTCTTTTATTATATGAATGTTGTGCATGATTACTAGATAGAGAAATGCGTTCCGAGACTTCATGGTTCGGGATATCCGTCACGGCCAGGCCCTAGTTTGGGTCGTCACAAAAGCATACACAAAAGCAAATTAACCACGAGGACTTGTGGTTGATCGAAAAGGGTGACCGATGGTGAAGGTTTATACCTGTTATTGACATCATAGTTTCAGAAATAGTGAGGTCTGAGTGAGTGAAGTATGGGTTTTTCAGGAGTAAGGAGAAGATAGAAGGTTTTAGGTGTATAAGTGTAGATGAAGACAAAAGGTCAAATTCTTTATCTTCTAGACAATTTAAACAAATCCTCCCTTATTGATTGATTATGCATACATGATTTAGATCACATAACTTTGGTGCTGTGCACATAATTCCAATGTGATACAATCATTTTTTTATTGGGAGGCCATTGTAAATTTTAGTGATACACTTATGTGATATGCATAAGTGCAATGTGATAAGCACAAGTATCTCACGAACATGGATCTTGGCTTATGGCCACTATAACTTATGTGAACCACTTTTGCAATGTGCATTATTATAGTGCAATGTTCCCTTGTGCTGCATCATATCACACAAGTATTGGAAAGCAATCATGTGAAAACTTTTGAACCAAACTCATTTACATACCTGCACCATTGAGCAAATGTTATTCAAAATGAAAAAAAGTAAAGCTTGGGTTTCCGCTTAAGAAAAACCTTATTTACCATCATGAAACAATGAGGTTATTAGTCTTCAAGTAATATCAAGGTAGAACACATCAATGAAATTGACCTTGACATCATTACAAAAAATTCTTCACCCCTTGGCCATTCACTGTGAATCAGAACCCTTCTTTACCTTTTAATTCTATAGCTCCAGTTGGGATGCTTTGTATCACCTTAAATGGTCCTGACCATCTTGATTTGAACTTTCTTGGGAGTAAATTATATTTTGAATTAAACACTAGGACATCATAGCCAATCTTCAACTCCCTTTTCAAAATCATGGCATCATGCCATCTTTTCATGTGTTCTTTCTAAAGAGCGGAGTTCTCACAAACTCTCAAGTGGAATTCATCAATCTATTGAAGTTGCTCTACCCTTGAATTGGAGGCATCTTCTCAATTCATGTCCAATTTATGCAAGGAACACAAATCCTTATATGCTAACTTAAAAGCGAGATGGCAAGCCTTGCCAAACACCAAGTGATATGGTTACATACCAATATGAGTTTTGAGAGCGGTTCTATATTCCCACAAGGCATCATTAAGCTTCAAGGTAGATCCATTAGATTAGCATTTATAGTTTTGGCCAAATTCTTTTGATCTCTTGATTAGAGACCTCCCCTTTCTCATTTGGTTGAGAATGGTATGGTGAACCCACCGTATGTTTTACTCTATACTTGGCAAACAAGGAGTCAAAAGAGTGGTTACAAAAGTGAGAAACCCAATCACTTATAATAACATGTGGTGTCCCAAACCCTGTAAAAGCATTATTCTTCAATAATTGAGTGACACTCCAAGCTTCATTATTTTCCAACACAACAACATCAATCCATTTGAAAACATAATTTAGCGGTCCTAAGATTTAGGGGTTCTCATACGAGATCACAAAGGATCTCATGAAGTATAATCCCCATACATCAAACAAATCAAGATATACACTTGTTTGTAATGGAATTTTATGCCTCCTTAAAATTTCTACTTGCCTTTGACATTGCTCAGAGGCACAAACCAACTTTTCTGTATCACGATACAAGGAGGGCCAACAAAATTTTCTTTGAAGAAATTTTGCAGTTGTATGTGTGATGACCAGTTAGCAGTGATGAGTGAATGCCTTAAGAATTGGTCTCACCTTATTTTCAGCATACATCATAAAACCATATTATCGATCCTTTCTTGAAAGAGATAAGGCTCATCCCAAAAATACTGCTTCACATCATGGAGGAAGCACTTTCATTGAAATTATTAAGGTCATCAAGGAATATAACTATCACTGCCTAATTTCTTAGGTTATGATGGCACCTTCTCCAACCTACCAATAGGTAATCAAAGTCATAGCCTAGAATGATAAGTAATGGGCTACCAGGCAAAATAAAAAGAGAACAAAAACGAAATCAATAAAACTTGAAACATAGGTAGAAGTAGAAAAAGATATACATAAATATATATTATACAAGAGAAGGAAGAGGACAAATATACAAAATGAATCCCTCCCAAGGCCAGGTAAGGTCAATACAAGAGCCACTATAACATAAAGAAGAGTACTATACAGTATCCAAACTATAAATATACATGCTACTCTCTGAATTACAAAAGACTATGACTAAAATAGATGGAGGAGGATCAACTCCAGACTCTAGAAAGCTCACACTGTCTCTGAATTAGAAGCAAGGCCCGAGTATAATGTCAATGCCGGTGGCTTGTACTTAGATCTGCATTAAGAAAAAGATGCAAAAGTACAATATGAGTACAAAAGCAACGGACACTCAGTAGTCATCATTGATCGACTAAGCTCAAATATAAAAAACATGAATAAAAAGTGTGAGAGTGTAAGCTAAGTCAATATTAAAAGAGATAGAAGTGTAAATATCAAGCTATGCTAGGAAAATGCAATATAGGAAATATATACCTTAAAAGTAAAAGTACCCCATAAGCTCAGAAGGCATATACTGGGAGACAAATAACCTACCAAGCCCCCAAATTCCTGGTGGGTGCAAACAAAAGGAAAGATAAGGTAAGAAACATAAATAACATTTAACCGTGCCAATCTCAAATAAGTTTCTAATCCCAGATACATAGTAATAGCATATACTAGGCTTGAACCGGCGCCAGTGGATAATAACAAGAGGCCATACACTAGGCTCGAATAGGAAATAGTGAATAGTAACATGAGGACAAATAATCCATGTAAAACTATTAGAACTCACATACTAGAACCAAGTACCTATGATAGAACTCCAAGTAATAATCATAATAAGTACCAGAATAACTAGACCGTAGTGATAGACTGATCCCAGTCTCGAACCAAAACACATACGTGATTAACTGTAACCATAATAGATGATTTCATAAGGAGAAAACCATAACCAAAAACCAAGTTCCATACTCGTTCTTGAACTCATGATACTAGTAATAAATCATATATGCCAGAATTGAATCGGAGTTGAACTATAAGTATAACTATACATATAAATATCTAAGCATGGATTAGCTAGTAAAAGTCCAAGGTATTCACAACCTATCCTTAGGATGCTTATTAAGTTAAGTCTCTAGTTACTAAACCTACTAAGGCCAAGGGTTTTTAATCCTAAGTCAACCCAGATCGGGTGTAAGTTAAGTACTATCCTATCTGGGGAAAGAAGCTACACACAAAAAATGTTATGCCTAAGACAATATTAACCTCGAGTAATAGCCCAAATTAGAATCATGCATTTAACTTAGCCTAAAAGATCTTTATTTCTATCATTGATAGGGCCCAATATTGGGTCCCGATAATCCAACCTAAGAAAGAACCTGCCTAGGTCTAGTCTAAGGCTTCCCAATCCAATTACAAGGTACTATAGGTACTAATTTTAGCCCTAAGGGATAATAATACATTATACTATGAGGAAATAGGCCCATATTTTACTGAAAAGTGGCCTTAACTGATTAAATATGAAGGCAATGTGCTAAAACCATAATCGGGCTAAACTACCCCCAAAACTAGTAAAATAATACATCAATATCATAATAAATCTCAATCTTAAAGAAGGGTAAGTCTAGCCTACCTAGACACCTCCAAACACTAGCAGAATTCTCTAAACTAGAGCTTTTCCCTTCTGTGAGGCCTCTAAGATTTGACATGCCATCAAAATAATGAACTATGGATCAAAATGAGAAAAAGGTGATACCCATATGCATAAAAATTCTCAAAATTAAAAATTGAACTAAAAATCTAATGTGGGGCCCACTTGCACAAATTCAAAATTAAAACCATCACAACATCCCACACAGCTCAAGGATTAATTCGTACATAAATTTGACTAAATCCAAGATCAATTATTGGAAAAATTAACCCTACATAATCTAAAGAAAAAGGAATCCAATTACGAAATTAATCAGAGATTTGATCGAATTACTTATAAGATAAAAATGCTGCATGCTCATAACACTATCTTGAGCTAAAACCAGCCTCACAAACTAAAAACCTAACTAATTCAAAGCTTCCAATGTCTGAAATGGTGGTCTTAGAGTTGGGAAAGAAGATAATGAAATATTTGTATAAAACCAATGATGGTTGTTTTATCATCTAAATGAACGCTAAAGCAGCCCCCATTAAAGCAGCTAGAAGACCGCTAAAGAGGTCAAACCTATGCTGGCCAAGCTCTGCTATAGTGGTCCTAGGTTGCTAAATAGGTTACCTCTAAACCAGAGCCCAACCACTAAAACAGGTACTACTAAAGTGGTCCCATGGCTACTTAAGTGACTGGACCAAAAAATATGGCACCAGCCAAGTTCAATAAGTCCCAATGGCCTCCGATTAGGTGATCAAGATCGGCTTAGAATCTTGTGCTCACAAAAGAACTATGATACCAAATCAAATTCTATATTTGAACTCAACGACGCCATTTAAATGTCTATCTTGGGTTATTTTGATAAAAAGTGGGTCCCACACCCCAAGGGTAATTTTAACCAAATTCATCCCAATAGCCAAAAACGATTCCAGATACATTAGGACCCAAACCAAGTGTCCCCCTACAATAAATGACCGTTCCTAAGATGTTGAGACTATTAAAAATGGCATCTAAGGTCGTTTACCTAATGTTTTGGCCTGAGATCCAATCCTTAACTTCAAAAGCTCTAAATTAGGTAATGACTCTAAAAACCAAACAAACTGTTAACAAACAATTAGTTCTAGTAAGTCATAAATGACTTGAGGCAGCTATAAAAAAGCTATAGTAAAAGCACAAAAGCAAAGGAAATGGTCTAGAGGGTTATTACAATATCCGCTACATCTAAAGACATTTGTCCGCGAGAGTAAAGGATAGGCTCGAATAGGTAGGGATAATGGGTCCACATATCATGTTTGGTCTCCTAGGTAGCCTCCTAGACTTGACAACATCACCATTGAACCATAAATATAAAAATTTCTCTAGAGCACAACCGCCTAACATCTCTGGCTAAGATTGATACTAGATACTCTATATAGTTCAACCTATCATTCAACTTAATTAAGTCATAGTAAAGGACATGAGACTTATCTGGGATGTACATCATAATATAGATACATGAAACATTGGATGAATGGCTAAAAAAGTTAAAAGCTAAGCCAACTCATATGTTATCTCCCCAACTGTCCATAAGATCAATGGTCCAATATACCTGGGGTTGAGTTTGCCCCTCCTCCCAAACCTTACCACACCCTTTATAGGTGATACTTATGAAAAGATGCAGTCAATAAATCTAAACCTCGAGGCATAAATTTTATGGTCGGCATAGCTCTTTTTCCTACTCTGAGCTTTCTATAGTCTATCCTAAATCACCCAAACATGTTCCAATAACTTTTGAAGAAAATCTATACCACGGGGCCTAATTGCAAAAGTCTCAAACTGACCAACTAGAGATCAACAATGTCTACCATAAATTGCCTCAAAATGGGCAACATAAATCATCGATTAAAGTTTTTATTATAAGCAAACTTCATCAAAGCTATAAATTGGTCCAACTAACCTCTAAAATCCAAAACATAAGCACAAGGTACATCCTCAAAAACCTAAATACTCCGCTCTGACTGCTATCAATAGAGGGATGAAAGATAATGCAAAGGTTGACTTGAATACCTAAATCTATATGACATTTCTCAAAAAACTATAAGTAAATTGAGAACCTCGGTGATAGACACAGGCACCTCATGAAGGAAAACCACCTCTCGTATATAGATAGTGATACAAGAAAGCAATACGTAGAGGCTAAAAAGAAACCCTAAAATCTAAGAACACAAAATTAAAGAAAAACTCAACACAAAATGGAAAAGAAATGAGAAAAATGGCTATATTAAAACTAATTCCCTCAAATACAAAGTCCAGATAGTACCAAATTTATAAAAGACAAAGTAATGATTTAATCGGCAATCGTGGATATACAAAAATAGGTGCAAGAGATAAGTAATGATTTAATAGGAAACCGAGGCTACAAAAAAATAAGACCACCTATTAAGAAACCAAACACGAACCTATACTATTAAGAAACCGTCAGGAGGAATGATATCCTCAAACAAGCAACCCCATCAATATTAGAAACTATGGCCTTAGCCTTAACTCTCTCAAGACTTTCACATCTCAATTCATCATATCAAAAATATTCTCCTCTAAAATGATCTATTCTCTCTTATTTATAGCCTATAATAGTACTTACAACAATATCCTTAATGAAATAAGAGTTTTCTTTAGAATGAGGCTTGAATGTCAAGAATAGCCACTTTTGCATTTGTAGCCTCTTTCTTCTTTTTTCACCTTTGTTCCTTGTCCTTCCACTTAAGCATATTCTTAATATTTAATTCTTTATTACATGATATTGAAAAAGCCCAGCCTACATCATTCTTTCTTTCTTGAAAAGGATTCGTCCTAAAAAGCTATAGGGAAAAAAGCATTGACTGCTGACATACCATGCCAACATGGAATTTTCAAAATATTTCCTTTTTTAATTTTTTTCAGATTTCAATTTTTGTCAGTTCTTGATTTTTTCTCAAGATTTCACAAATGGACCCTCTATTGACAAACTTTGACTTCAAAATTTTTAGATCAAAGTGTACTTTGTTATTTCTCTTCAAGAACAAGATGAAGATGCTCAAGAATAACAATGCAAAACTCCAATCTTCACATCTTTATAACTTCTTCATTTCAACTCCAAATTCGATGAATTTTCACCCACATAATCATTTCGACACCATGAACAAACCCCTTTAATTTTTAACCTTCAAAGCCATGATAAAAATAAATTCACTTTTCAAAATCCACAAAGTTTGAAAAGCTCAAATTTCATTCATGATGTCTTTAATTCTACACCTCCAAATCAAGTGAAATTTGATATATAGGCTCATAAAAAAACTAGAGAATTAAGATGTAGTTTTCAAAAACAAAAAATCAAAATTGAAAAAATTCGATTTTTTTGGGATTTTAAAATTTTTGTTTTTTATTTTTGAATATATCAAAATCACAACATTTAGATTTGTAAAAACAAACCTAAAGCTAGGATATTATTACCAAATGATACAATAAAGAAATACACAAAAACTAAAAAGAAACCCTAAAATTAATGAACATAAAATTAAATATAGAATACTAACACAAAATAGAAAAGAAATGAGAACAATAATTATACCAAAACCAATACCCTCAAATACAAAGTTCAAAAAGTAACAAATCTATAAAAGCAAGACATAAGTAAGGATTTAATAGGAAATCGAGGTTATATGAAAACCAAGAACTCTTATTAAGAAAACCAAACAAGCACATATACTATCAAGACACCCTCAAGAGGTGCTATATAAAGTTTTCATGATGAGTAGCTAACTGTAAGGGATCAGGTCCCTGGATGTATAAGATATAATACAGTTAGCACGCATAGTCTATACGATTTTGCCATCTTGTGTAAAAAACTTGCAGGTACTATTTTGTACTGATTAGGACAGCTGGTCCAATGATCTTTCATCCTTAATCATCCTTAGCTATAAAAGGAAATACGTGCCTTATCATCAAGTAATTTTTTGCACAAATTTAAAGAGTGAAGAGAGGTGGCAAAACCTATTTCAATACTACTCAAGTTCTTAGCTCTAAGAGTGCTTAAATTAAAAATTGTTCTTGAGTGAGTAATGATTTGTAATCGAACTACTAATGCTATAAGAGTAGTGTTTTATTGTGACTGCTTAGGTAGAGTTACCTAAGTCTGTTGTTGATTAGAGGTCATCAGTAGAGAGGTCCTTGGTATAATTGCTAAAATGAGGTTGTAGTAGAGTTATTATAAGAAAAAGAAGCCTGGAGATAGGTTAAAATTTAGAATGTAATTAGGAGGTTTATTATAGTGGATTTATTTGATATTTGTAAGGGAAAGCAGTGGGTTTTCCCTTCCTAGGTTTCCACGTAAAATTTTTGTGTTTTTTTCTTCCTGCATTGCATTTGTTTTCCAGCACCTCATAATTACTTTACTATTCTACTGGTTGTGATTGACTTTGAGGGACCTGGTCCCTCATTGTATGGTTCAAGGGTTCTAATAATTGGTATCAAAGTGGGTTCACACCTAGAGTGTTCTAGTCATCATGGCTGCTTTAACTGAACCATAGGTGGAAAGAAAAAAAGCAAAAAGAGAAAAATTCCTATCTTTGAAAACTCAAGAGTCTGACCCAGGTGAAAATAAATTGATGCACTTATGGAAACAAGAATGTTAGAGATATTAATAGGGGTGGTCAGCTAGAAAAAAATTGATCAAAATCCTAAAAAATAAAAAAGAAAAGATATAGATAGTTGTATAATAAAGAAAGTGTTGACCTAATAGGAAGACTCCTTAAATAAGACTGAGAAAGACAAGGAGGATGGAGATGATTTCATGATGAAACATGGTGAGAAGAAAATAATCTCAGGATTTTGTAGCTCTCTAATCACCACTACTAAAAATAGAGAATAAAATATGGTAGAAAAGGAGGATGACAACTAAAACTGGTTTATGGATAGTGGTTGTTCTACATACATGTCTGGGAGGGTTGATTGTTTATCTCTCTGAATGCACTCCAAGGGGGAGGCGTGACTTTTGGAAATGAAAAAAAAATGTTACATCCAAGGTGTTGAAATGATTAGTAAATCACCTCATCAAGTAATACAAGATGTGTATTATGTGAATGAACTAAATTACAGTCTTCTAAGTGTATCTCAAATCTGTGACAAAGGAAATGAGGTAAAATTCTCATCTTATGGATGCACTGTATCAAACATGAAATCTAAAAATATTATTCTCAAATCCAAAAGGATCAAGAACATGTATGTAGCTGATCTGGATTTAGTGGATAATGGGAAATTAATTTTTTAAGTGCACAAGGTGAAGATGCAAATATGTGGCACAAAAGATTAGGGCATGTGAGTTCCTTCTTATTAAATATACTAATTTTAAGGGACCTGGTCGGTAGCCTTCTAAAGCTAAAATTTCCAGACAATAAAGTTTGTGATGCTTATGTTAAAGGTAAATAGACTAGATCGTCCTACAAATTAAAGAAGTAAGTACGTACTTCTAGACTTCTTGAAATATTTCACATGGACTTATGTGGACCTATCAAAGTCCAAAGTAGAAGAGGGAAGAAATATACGCTGGTTATTATTGATGACTATTCCAGGTTCATTAGGACAATGTTTATAAGAACCAAAGATGAAACATATGGGGTTCTTGTGGCTTTTACCAAGAAAATCCAAGTGAGGCTAAATTACAAAATTGCAGAATTTAGGTGCGATCATAGGACAGAATTTAAGAATTCTCACATTGATGAATTCTGTGCTGAGCATGGAATAAGTCAAAACTTTTCCAGCTCCCAGAACTCCATAACAAAATAGAGTTGTTGAAAGAAAAAATAAAACTCTCATAGAGATTGCTAGGACTATGTTAATTGATAGTGGTCTTCCAAACAGTTTCTGGATTGATGTAGTGAGTACTGCTTGTTATATGACTAATAGGTGTTTGATTAGATCACCCTCTGAATAAAACTCCATATGAGCTAGTATTTAATAAAAAGCCTAGGATAAACTACTTCAGACCTTTTGGATGCAAATGTTTTGTGCTAAACAATGGAAAAAGAGAATTAGGAAATTTGATTCTAAGAGTGATAAATCTGTGTTTGTAGGCTACTACTCGACTATCAAGGCTTATAGAGTGTTCAATAAAAGGACTATGTGTGTTAAAGAAATTATTCATGTGATCTTTAATGAGTTTGGAAGTCAAATGAACACTGGAGATGGTGAAAGTTTAGTAGATGAAGAACTCATTCCTGTTCAAAGGAATGTTATCACTGAAGATGATGATAAAGGGATTAATGATGCAGATGAGAGTGATGATGGAGATGATGATCCAGGATCTCGATCACAAATTATAGCTCCAATTGAAGAACAACCAGAAAAAATCAGTTAGAATTCACAGGTTGGGTCCCAGTGGTATCAATCTTAAAAGGTAAAATTGGAGGATCAAATCCTCTCATACCCTTGAGAACCTAACTACATCCCTCGAAACTGGAGTTCAAATAAGAGCTCAAGCCAGAATGCTATGGCATTTTTACCCTTTTTATCCCAAATTGAGCCCAAAATGTAAAGGTGGCCATAAAAAATATTGATTAGATTAATGCAATGCAAGAAGAGCTTCATCAATTTGAAAGAACCAAAGTTTGGAATTTAGTTTGTAGGCTTGTTGAAAGAACAATTATTAGGACTGAATGGGTGTACAAGAATAAGCAAGATGAAAATGGAATTATCAACAGAATAAGGCAAGGCTAGTTGTTCAAGGCTATAACCAGGAAGAAGGGATTTACTATGATGAGACCTTTGACACTGTAGCAAGAATAGAGGCAATCAGAATTATTGTTACATTTACTGCATACACGGGATTCAAACTATTTCAAATAGATGTCAAGAGTGTCTTCCTGAATGGAAACTTGAAAGAAAGAGTATATGTCAAACAACCTCCGAGTTTTAAAGATGCAAATTTTCCTAATCATGTACTTAAATTGGATAAAGATCTTTATGGTTTGAAGTAACAACCAAGGGCCTAGTATGAGAGACTCTCAAAATTTCTCCTAGAAAATGGCTTTAAAAGAGGGAAAATAGATAATACTCTATTCTTAAAGACCAGAGGTAGTATCCTATTAATTGTCTAGATATACGTTGATGACATAATCTTTCGAGCTACTTCTGAATCCCTATGTGAAGAGTTTGCTAAGCTAATAAGGAGTGAATTTGAGATGAGTATGATGGGTGAATTGAGTTTCTTCGTAGGCTTGCAGATCAAGCAGACTTCTCAAAGGACAATGATTTGTCAAGAGAAGTATATCAAGGAGCTACTGAAGAAGTATAATATGGGAGATTCAAAGACAATTCATACTCCAATTGGAACCAACTCAAAAATGGACAATGATGATTTAGGTCCTTCAGCGAATGAAATAATGTATAGAAGGATTATTGGATCCTTGCTATAACTAACTACAAGTAGGCCTGACATTGTTTTTAGAGTAGAAATGTGTGCCAAATTTCAAGCATGCTCAAAGAAGTCCCATTTGAAAGCTACTAAAAGAATTCTCAGGTGCCTAAAGGGGATAGGGGACCTAGTCCTATACTATCCATCGGGAGATAGTTTTGACTTGGTAGACTATGCTGATGTTAAATATGCTGGATATTTAGTAGATAGAAAAAGCACTTCAGGAATGACATTTTCTTGGTTCATCCTTAATCTCCAGGGGGTTTAAAAAGCAAAACTCAGTTGCTTTATCTACTGCTAAGGCTTAATATGTTGTTGCTTTTTGTTGTGCACAACTATTATGGATCAAGAAGCAATTGAAAGATATTGTCATTTTATGTGACAACACAAGTGCTTATTCTCTAAACATGGCTAAGAATCTAGTGCAGCAAAAGAGGACTAAGCATATTTATATGAGGCATCACCTTCTAAGAGACAATATAGAGAAAGGGGCAATGTTCATGAAGTTCTACAAGACTGAGGATCAGATAGCAGATATCTTTACTATGTCACTTCACAAATAACAATTTATGAAGAATAAGCTAAAGTTAGGCCTGATCAAAATGACCTAACCTACCATGTGAACCAGTAGTTCTCCATAAAATTGGCTATGATTAGGAGACAAGTATCCTTGGTAAAGTATGTATTTGTTAGTCTAACTTAGTATCATATCTTTGTAGATATACATACACGGGAATAGCTTTGGAAGAAAACAGATGAAGTATGCACAAATTTGAGAAATCACTTAAAGAAAGAGAGGAACCTAGTCCCATCTCTCAGTTAGTATCATGAATGTGAATGTTTTTCTATTATTCTACTAGAAGGGCCACATTCTCTCTCCCCATGTTAGAAAAATTTTCTAAGGCAAAAATGAAATTAATTTCATCCTTGCATTAACCCAACGACCCTACATAACTCAACTATCCAAAATATCCAAAGACAAATCCTTTTCTTCACTTACTCTTCCATTGAAGATTTTTTCCCAAAAAATATATTACTCCTTTGGAAGTATGAAAGAAAGTTTGGATGGTCTAAGGAATAAAATAACATCCTAAAATACAAAGCCTTCATCATAAATTCTGAACATCCTATTAAAAGGCACCAGATTTCTTAGGGACCCAATTCCAAGAAAAATAAATCTTAATGATAAGTTTGGAAGGGCTTGTAAAAGAAGAAAAACAAAAGACAAATGCTAGAAAACAAAGAAATTTAGTGAGTTCTAGTGCAAAATCAGAATAGTGATGAACTCAAGATGAAGTTGTAATTCTAACCAATGAGGCTTCTGAACTTAAATTGTTACATTGTCCTAAGATGACCTCATGTCTCCAAAACTTCTCCCTCAATCCCCTACCTTTTCCTCCAACTTATGTAGCTTTTTCTATGGAACTTGAATGTAATTCTTACACTAAAATTATACATGATCTGTTGGACATGAATGTGTACTTGTTTTTGTGCTCCCTATCCAGTTCTACCTTAACAGTGTTCTTCATGATTAGTGTTGCCCCAGTGGCCATGAGTTAACTATCTTGTGCTAACTATTACTCTTAATTATTGTTCTTAAGTTCAATGATGCCAAAAGAGGGAATACTCACTAATCTCATGTAAATGAAGGGATCTCAAAGGAGAAAAATTAGAAAGTGTTAATAAACTATGCATGTTAATAGGGGAAAGAAATAATGCAATGAGCTATAGTGAAGGTATGAAGGCATAATGATAGGGTAAGGATGAAAATGTACTAAATGAAGGTGCATTATGACTGGGGGAAGAAATCAGAGGTTTTTACTGCAAATATCAACAAGGGACCGGGTCCATATAATGCATGATAGAGGAAGCATGATGATAGGGGGAACATTTATCTTCAGGTGGTAATACACTGATTAACTGTAATGAATGTGCACAAATGCTTAAGTTGAATGGTTAGTTTGGCATCAGAAAAAGGAGAAAATTACTATATGAAGTTTTGATGATGAGTAACTAAATAGAAGGAACCAGGCCCATGGATATGCAAGATACAGTAATGCTAGCATGCGTAGTTTGCATAATTTTTTCATCTTGTTTAACAAACTTGCAGGTGCTATTTTGTACTGATTAGGATAGTTGGTCCAATGATCTTTCATCCTTAGTAATCCTCATCTATAAAAGGAAAGAAAGTCCTCTTTATCAAAAGACATAAATCTAAAGAGTGAAGAGAGATAGTAAAACCCATTTCAACACTGCTCAAGTTCTTAGCTCTAAGAGGCTCTAAGAGTGCTTAAATTAAAAATTGTTCTTTAGTGAGTTCTAATTTGTAATTAAACTACTCATGCTATAAGAGTAGTGTTTTATTTTTTGAGTTCTTAGGTAGAGTTACCGATTAGAGGTAATCAGTAGAGAGATCCTTGGTAGAGTTACCAAGATGAGCTTATAGTAGAGTTTCTATAAGAGAAAGGATCCTAGAGGTAGGCTAAAATCTAGACTATAATCAGGAGGTTGATTATAGTGGATTTCTTTGGTTCTTGTAAGGGAGTGCCATGATTTTTCCCTTCCTAGGTCTCCATGTAAAATTCTTATGTTTTTACCTTCCTGCACTACATTTGTTTTTCTAGCACCTTATAGTTTCTTTACTATTCTATTGTTTGTGATTGACTTTGAGGGACCTGTTCTCTCACTGTATGGGTCAACTCCCAAGCGTTTCCAATAAGAGAAATGATATCCTCAACAAGCAATCCCATTAACATTTCCTAGTAGCTATGTCTTTATCCTCAACTCTCTCAAGACTTTAACACCTTAATTCATCATATCAAAAATAGTCTTCTCTAAAATAAGCTATTTATTCTTATTTATTTCCGACACTAGTAATTAAAAAAATACTCTTAATGAAATAAGGGTCTTATTTGGCATGACACTTGAATGTCAAGAATCACCACTTTTGCATCCATATCCTCTGTCTTCCTTGTACTTCCACTTAAGAATATTCTTGAGATTCAATTATTTATCCCATGATATTGATGAATCTCGACCTGCATATGATAGGGGCCAACCTCTCGGCACAAACAGAAGTTTGAATAGGGATGAAATGGGCAGATTTAGTCAATCTATCCATGATGACCCAAAATCTATCAAATCCACAAGAAGTGTGAGGAAAACCACCTACAAAACCCATAGGACCCGCTCTCATTTACACTTATCAATGGGTAGCCTTTGAAGCAATCCACCATGTCTCAAATGCTTAGCCTTCACCTTCTTACAACATAGGAATTGAGCAACAAACTCTGTTATATCTCTCTACATACAACTCCATCAGTAATGCGTCTTTAAATTACTATACATCTTATTTATCTCAGGATGATTAAAATATCTAGAGCAATTAGACTCTAGAAGAACCAACTATATCAAATCTCCAACCCTCAAAACACAAATATGGTTATCAAACCTCAGAATACTCTCTAAATCTAAGGTAGACCTCCGAACACGTATCTAAGAACTTGATCCTAAAATACGACAAAACCTGCCATCCATAAACTAACGACCCTGAATCTACTCTAATATTAAATACCTAGCCTCAACACTAGCAAGAACCTTCCTAGGTTAGAAATACTAAGTCAAACTATCAAGTTAGCTAAGGAATGGATTCTAAAGCCAATGAAAACTTTAAAAATAAATAAAGGCCAAGCTAACATATATACTGCCCTCTGGCTCAAGGCATTTGCTACCATGTTTTCCTTGCCTAGATAGTATATAATAGAGATATCATAGTTCTTCTATGGCTTAATCCATTTGTGTTGCCTTTAATTGAACTCCCTTTGGGTGATCTTATGTTGACGACTACAATGGTCAGTGAAGATATCATAACAAACACCATATAAGTAATGCCTCTAAATCTTAAGTGAAAAACTACCTCTTCTAATTCCATGTCATGAGTAGGGTTGTTGCACTCATGTACCTTCAGCTGCCTTGACACATATGAAATAAAATAACTTTGTTGCACCAGAACACAACCCAAACCAACACCAAAAGCATCATAATAGATGGTGAACCCCCTCCCTTAACTGGAAAAGTTGTAATAGGAGCAGAGGTAATCAAGTCCTTGAGCTTTAAAAAGCTTACCCCACAACTTATAGATAAGTAAAATGGAACTTTCTTCCTAGTCAATCTAGTCATAGGGGCTGCAATATTAGCAAAACTCTCAGTGAATAATTTGTAGTAGCCTACTAACCTAATGAAATTGTGAACCTCAATAGGAGACGTAGGCCTAACCTACTCATAAATAGCCTCAATTTTCACTGGGTCCACCATAATACCATTCGTGGACACCGTCCATCTTAAGAAAGCTACAGACTCAAGCCAGGACATACACTTTGAGAATTTGGCATAAAGCGTATGATATCCTAAAATTTGGAGTAAAGTCCTCAAATGTTATTCATAGTCCTTCCTACTCTTCAAATATACCAAAATGTTATCAATTAAAATGATTAAACAAAAGTGTAAAATGGCCTAAAATATGGTTCATCAAGTTGATAAATACTTCTTGGGCATTGACCAACTCAAAAGACATCACCAGCAACTCATAATAGTTGTAACGAGTCATTAAGGTTGTCTTAGGGTTGTCCTTAGCCATGATCCTTAACGCATGGTAACCAAAACTCAAATCAATCTTAGAAAATACTACTTGACCCTGAAGTAGGTCAAACAAATCATTGATATGAGGCATAGGATACTTATTCTTCACTGTCACCTTATTCAACTACTTGTAGTTGATACACATATGTATAAAATTATCCTTATTCTCCACAAATAGAACTAGAGCGCCCTAATATGACAAACTCAGTCTAATAAAATCCATACCTTGAAGATCCTTCTAAATATTTAGCTCATTTAGCTCGGAATGAGCCATTTGATAAAAATATAAAAATAGGTCGGGTGGCTAACTCAAGGTCAATAGAAAACTCTATGTCACGACTCAATTTTTAAGCTCATGATGGCACCTACTATAACCCACCAGTAGGCAACCCAAACCCGTAGTCCAAAACTGAAAGTAACGAACAACCAAAAGAATGAAAAAAAAATGTATAATAGATGTAATAAAAGATCAAGTACATAACATAATCCCAAAACCTAGTGGAATCAGTACAAGAGCTTCTAATATAAGAAGGATACAAATGAGGTACTGAATGAATATACAGATACAACTATCTCTAAATACAACATAGTGACTAGTCTAATACATAAAGAGGAAAGTAATACTCCAAACATAAAAAACTAACTTTATGTCTCCAAACCATTGCTGCTCCACACGATGCACACAACATTGGTGATAACCTATATTATGATCTGCAGGTTGCAGAAGTGTAGTATAAGTACCAAACATATGGTACTCAGTAGGCAACTACCGATAGAGCTCTAAATATAATGCAAATACATATAATATATAAATAGAATTAGAAACTACACCCAAATATCCAGTAGCTACATAGTAAAGCTAGTGAGATAATAAGGATAAACTATCCACTCGTATCCAAGAGACTAATAAAATAAGGCTAAGGATGTATTAAGGATGAACTATCCTATTCCAACTGTATTCAGATACTCATCACTATACCATATGTCACTGGGAAATATATGTGATAAAAGTGAAAGAGATATATATTTAAGTATACAAGAACAAGGAATGAATATGCAATCTGAATAAATAAAGGGATATACGATAATGTCATAGCTATGTATAGCTATGTATACATATATATATATATAAATACACACACACACACATATATATATATATATAATTAGGGTCCACTCGAGGTACAACCTAAATCATAAAACTAGCATCTTAAGACCTCATAATCATAGCAGGAACTAGGGCTAGTATACTCAGGGTTTATAACTCATACATCTAATCAAGAGGTAAATATGCATTATAATATAATCGATAAATAAAAGAGACAAAATCATACCTCAAGTATTAATACAATATCATTAACAAAGCTTCCACAAATTAACCATAATACTGATCATAACAATAATAATAACAATAGCAATGACAATGCGAGTAACTGGCTAGCCCAAATAAATAATACCTAATCAACCCTTCCACGAACCCCTACTGCCCAGGCTCAGATAGTTCAATTAACATATAACAATCCGCAAGCCATACACATCATTCATACCTATACAACCCTAAAAGGCTAATAGATAAAGGTGCATACTAGTGATAGGCAATGTGCATGCAAGAATGAATGCCAAGATATTATTGGTAACACCATAATAAATCAAAATATAATAGGAAGTCAAGATGTATATTAGATAGGCAAGTGTTTGGGACAAAAGATATAGCTTCGGTGATGGATCATTGGAGAAATCAAAAGGTGGAAGAGGCTATATGGGAGGCTGAAAAGGATATAAGAGCTAAGTACTCGTCTTGTTCCCCAGGTTGGATGAAAGTGTTTGAGGTATTCTTTCATCGTTCCTCTTTTCATATTTTGGATTTGTCCTTGGATTCAATCGTGTTATATCTTTTATCGTGCTAAAAATATCCTAACTGCTCATTTGAAGACAAATGATCCTAAGGGGGGGATAATTTAAGACCTTACAAAATTTTAATGATTTTAATTTTTATACTTCCACGTACTTAATGTTGATTTTTAACTTAAATTATATGTAGGGAAGTTAAAAGGGTGTTTTGGGAAGTTTTAGAATTTTTTAAAGGGGTTAGGGGTTATTTTGGAACTTTGAGATAGCGTGCTTCCGTGATAGTAGCGTGGCATGGAAGTTATCCTTCATGATAAGGGAGTGGCATGGAGGCAACCCTCCACAATAAGGGTGTGCCATGCTCCTATGTTAATTTTGCCCAGTTTTTGTTTTTTATCACTTGGGGTAAGGGGCTTTTGATCTTTTTACCCCTTGTACGACTTATAAATATTAAAGTGACCCTTTTTCTTCAGTTTAAAAAGATCAAAATTATTATTTTTCCTCTCTAACTCAAAACCCAAGAAAGCTCAAGGGTTTTACAAAGAATTCATTGTTCAAGCTCAAAAATTCAAATTTTATTCAAATTGTTCTATATTTAAGGCGTGATGATCATCCCTAACTTGTATTTTTATATTTTGGAATTAAATTATTGAATTTTTATATAATTTATATTATGGGTCTAAAATTGGGTTAAGGGATTTTGAGTGGGTTTACTTGAAGTATTTTCCCCATGGTTTAAATTGTTTATTCATGCTTTAATTAATGGTTATATGAACTGAATTGGTGCATTGTCTTAATGATTGGAATGGGGGACATGGGTCTTCCTAAATTGATGGAATTTTGGCTTGATAGTGGCATTAACCTTAACTAACCTTGTAAACTTGTTTTGAATATGGATAATTGCATGATTTAACTTGTCTTTTGAACCCATTTCACTGCATTAAAGGATAAATAAATGAATATCATTTTGGATGGACTTGGTGGCCTTGGTTTTGGATTTTAAAAGGAACTTGGGAGTCAATTTGGTTATAATAATTGGTTTGGCATAATTATATTATCTTGTAAGCGTATTGGTATGACGATACCATGTTGGTAAACTCCTTAATTGTTGGTTTTCATGTAAAGTTTTTTAATTTGGGCTTAAAGAGAATTATGTAGTTCACGGTGAAGGTGTAGATCTTGGGGGGGTCAACACTGGAAACCACATTTACCAGTGTTGGAGGTCCATATGACCATATGTTTGGTGCACACATTATATATATATATATATATATATTAGAAGGGCTATGGCCTTGGTGTCTTTAGACTTTCCTTGATTTTTATCAGTTCATGTAGCTAACATGCACTGGGCCCTTCCAGTAGGGGGAACTGGACCGATATAGCCTATGGATGCCTTTAGGATAGAGTGAGTTACATAGTTCAGGTTAATTGTTTAAACTCTTATGTTCATGACCCTTGTCCCAATCTCGACATCCTAAATATGTATATATAATTGTTGTGCATATGGTTTTGACTGGTTTGACATTGGCATTATTTTATTCCTTATCCCTGAGTTATACGTAAGTGGTTGCCCCACTGACCATCCCTAGATGCTGCATCATCTTATGATTCAAGGTTCAAAGGTCTTCTATTACATTTTTACAGCGTTAGGTGATTTGGTATTCCCATGGATCTACTATGAAATGGTGAGCCTTCATTATCTTAGTAGGCCTTGTTATTTTGCTGGTTTTTTTCTTTTTTAGTTTTTTTTTTAATACTTTTGTCATAATCGGGGGTATGTCTCAACTTAGTTTGGTATTTTGGTTTTAGAGGCTTTTGTGGACAAGTGTGGAATGGTTGCTAGTTTTGATTCGTAAACTTTCATTTGATTTATCTATCCTTTATATATTTTAATTGGTTGAATTCCACTGTTTACATTTATGTTCTCTTGAGATAAGGCAGAGGGAGTTGTCTCTGACCAATGATGGTCTTGAGATTACACCACAGCCAGGCCTAGGTTCAGGTCATGACAAGCTTGCTATCAAATCACGATTCAGGGTCTTTAGGTGTCCACAAAGTCATGGTAGGTAGAGTCCCTTTTTATGAGTGTGTAGCATGCCACACTTATAAGTGGGAGGATACAACGCATTTATGAATGTTTTCCCTTCTTATGTTCTAGTTTTGGGCTGTAGAGTATAGTGCTATGAAACTTTTCTAACTCCTGGCTTGCTCGCAGTTTAGATCATGCCTTCCCAAAGATCTGACAATTGTAGAAAATCTGTTGGGAAATATGTCCTACCTGGGGAAGATATAGAGGGAACTCAACCTATTTATGGAGTGCAAACTCGATCTTGGGTCCCTTCTCCTAACTGTATTGATCCACATGGGGTACCACCGGTCCCTACTAGTCCTCCTCGGGCTTCTCGGGAAGGTTATACTTATGCTTAGTCACCTCAGGGAGATATCTCTAATGCAGAGTTTCATTAGTCTATTCATATTATTATTTAGTTCGTGTCATCTAAGTCTCATCAGTCTGATCATGTCAGTCCTACTGTTAGTTTATCTAAGGTCACTCAGGCTGGAGGATTTATGAGGTTGAATCCCACAACCCTTATTAGATCTAAGGTTTAGGAGGATCTTTAAGGGTTTATTAATGAGATAAAGAAGATTTTCAGGGTTATGCATGCCACTGATTCTAAAGTTGTGGAGTCTGTTGCATATCTATTGAAAGATATGGATTATTAGTGGTATGAGGAGTAAGAAGCAATGATGGCAATAATGCTGAGTCGATTATGTGGGATGAATTTTAGGCACTTTTCTTGATCATTTCTTTCCTCAGGAGTTGAGAAAATCTAGGCTGAAGAGTTTGTGAACTTAAAGTAGGGTAAGATAGGTGTTAAGAAGTATGCTCTAAAATTTTAGCAGTTTGCCCGTTATGCTTCAAAGTTGGTGTCTAATATAATATCAAGAATGAGAAAGTTTAGATATGCTGAATAATGATATGGACATCTCCAGGCTGGTTGTTTATAGTAATAGGTAGAGAATGAGAAAAAGAAGCAGGTAGAGATGGGAGAGAGGCAAACTAAGAAGTTTAGATATCATGATCAGGGTGCAAATCATTAGAACAATAGGAGAGATAGTAGACAATGGACTAAGAAGAAGAATTAGGGAAATTCTTATTCAACAGCTCGTGCCCCTTATCCTAAGCCTTTGGGTGATCATTATTTTCAGGATAGTAGCGGTCCTAAGGCACAAGGTCCATAATCTCAGGCTATTGGAGCTCAATCATACCCACCTTATCCTCCTTGCCATTTTTGTGCATAGCTTCACTGTTGATATTCTGGGGAGGGGAGAAATCGATGCTAGAGTTGTGTTCATCTTGGTTATATGCAGCGATATTTTCCTTCGTCTAGAGTTACCACTGGAGCTAATAAGGTATCGGTTGCCACTTCTTTAGCTCCAGCACTTAAGGGCACCACATTGGGTACCAGCACTAGATGAAATCATCTATATAAACTTGCTACTCGTTCGGAGTCTGAGGCATATTCAGAAATTGTTACTAGTATGTTATAACTCTTTTCTCATAATGTTTATTATCTGTTTGATCCAAGCTCTACCCTATCTTATGTGGTTGTATACTTTGGTTGACCATTTTTTATTTCTGATCTGATGGGTGATTCTATAGTTGCTAGATAATTTTATAGGGGTTGTATGGTGTCCATATTTCATAGGGAGACATTGGTGGATTTGGTAGAGCTCTATATGATATATTTTGATGTGATCTTGTGGATGAATTGGCTCTATTTGTGCTATGCTACTCTGGATTGTAGGACCCAAAAGGTCAGTTTTCAATTCCCTAATGAACCAGTGATCGAATGGGAGGGAAGTTCCCTAGTACCCAAAGGGAGGTTTATTTCCTATCTCATAGCTTAGAAGTTAAAGCTTGGAAGTTGATTTACAAAGGGTGTTGTAATACCCCGTGTCTAGGAATTTCTGTGTATCATACGAATTCTCTCTTGAGTCGTACACACTCCATACAAGTCATGTATAGTAAATCATATCCAAAACAGTGTAGCATGGTGGACATTATATTGAAGATAAGACTCAACCATTAGAGTCGTAAGTTCATCGTACGAGTCGTATAAAGGAAGTTGTAAGTTCATTAGTATAGAACCTCTACGATTCTTACCAAGCTACGAGTCGTATGTTTACCAGTATGTACCCTCCTTGATTCTGCAAGGCTTACGAGTTGATGATCCTAGTTGTAACCTTCCATACAAGTCTCATGTTGAGTTGTAAGGACTGCCGAATATTTTTTGTAAAGTTTAGCTAAGGGCTTTTTGGTCTTTTCCCCTCTTATAACTTCCCATCCCCGACCTATAACCCTCAAAGAGGCATTATTTTCCTACTCCTTCCAATCAAATAACAACATTTACATCCTTTCATCTTCAAGAACATCAAGATTAGGGATTCTCTCATAAATTCATCCTTCAAGTGCCAAGATTTAAACTTTCTTCACAAGTCAAGAAACTTAAGATATGTGGGGTTTATGAACAAGGTTATTCTTCATCCTTGTACCCAAATTGCATGATTTTGAAATTTAATTTAATTATTTCAAATTAGTGTTCATACCCTAATAGCCATAATTTTGAGGTATGATACTATCATGTGATTGTAAGCTTTAAGTGCATCAAGGTTTATATATGAATGTTTTGACTTGCAAGATTTGTACTATGATTTGAATTTAATTATCTTAACTGGATATTGTTGAAAGATTTCAAGGTGATTATTGAGCATGATGTTTTATTATGAAATCCTATGAAATAAGCATGAATTCCAAGTCCTAAGTACAAGCATTAAGTTTACAAGGAAGTTTAAGCTTTTGAAACTTCATTCACATACATTATAGTATGATTCAAGAAAGATTGATCTTTTGATATAAAGATAAAATGTGAAATCCACAATTGTTCATTTTGATTACGAATCAAAGTAAAGAGAAGTATAACCGGTTTTCATTCTATAAACCCTTATGCTATTTTAAGGTGGACTTCTTAAAGTATGAGCATATAAATATTTTGAGAGTAGAATTTAGCACCAAGAAAGGAATGTGGATAAGCGTATCCTAAATTCCTGGAAACTATAAGCTACCGTAGGTTAAGCTTTTTCCATGTATGGATGAAGTTCAGTGATCACTTAAGTTAAGGTTCTATTTATGTGGTAAGGATAGAAAAGCTCTCCCCAACATGGGTAAGACGTTGGACTCCATGGTAGGTCACATGGTTTATGTCGGATAGAAGAATATCCCAAAGAAGGAATAAAAAGTAAAGCTTTTAGAAACTAAGTGTTATGGCTCATAAAGTTTATTATTATGCTTTATTATGCATGTTCATGATTTTGCATTATTTATTCTATTCAAGCTCCAGGTGATTCATTTACGCTTAGCATGCATCATTTGGAAGTGTATATGAATATTTAGTTATCGTTTTACTTATGCATTCACCCCCATATACTCAGTACATTCCAGAAGTAATGACCCATATATATGTCTATGTGCTACATTGTCCTGTAATGTAGGCTCTAGTGCTCGTTTCCTGCAGTATGATAGACTACGAGCATCATCACTTGTATCCTGACTTTTGGTGAGTCTTCATAGTCTGAGGACCCAGTTTCTCAGATATCTATTTGTTGTTTGAAGTGTTTCAATTATGTGATTTCTAGTTATGTTTAGGTCAGCTAAGGTCTTCCCCAGTGGCTCTCTAGTCATCAGTAGAGGCTTGTCAGACTAATTAAGTTTTAACATCAAAGATGGTTTGAAGATTCCCAAGTTAAAGACTTTTATTAAGACAAGTCATTGTTTTCCTTCAAGTTTATATTTATGTTAAACTTTTCATGTGAGTTGCAAGCTTAGTAGGTATCATGGGTTAGCTTAGGGCTATTGACACAACCCAAATCAGGGCCTTGTCATAATGGGCATCCCGATTCCAACCCGGACCAGGAACAACCCCTGTTACCCAACTCAACCAGCCTACGCATATCTTGAGTCGGCAGAATTTTGAACATATAACAAGATAATGTTATTGCATAATTCAAGACTCTAGGATAGGTCTGTATCTATGACCACCCAAACGAGTCCAACCGTCCAATACCCAACCAATAACCAATACCAACAAAACCATAACAATATGAGTTTCAGAACAATTAATATCATCCTAAAATAAAAGAGAATGGAACAACCAACAATACACTCAACCGGTGTCAGCCCCAATACCAATACCAATACCAATACTAAGGCAAACACCAATACCGATCCCTCTTATTCCAACCCATAGTAGTTCCACAAAAGCCACTAACCAAAAAAAAGACAAAAATCCAGTTGGGACATGCCTCCAACCATAGCCAAAACCAAAATCCATAAATAAAACAAAGTATGAATTAACATCCATGAAATGGAGCCTTTCGAAAAGATGGAAGCTCACCACTTCAATATAATAGTTGATCTCGAAGTCTATCACTATGCAGGAGAAGTAGAACGATTGGTTCCTGCATTGCATGGGGATACAGCTACCCGAAGATGGGTTAGCGGTTGAATGCTAGCATGAACTTAGGATAAGGATAAAATAATGCCATTTAACAAAACTAAGTAAACTATCCTTATGCATACAAACCATACATATATACATATATAACTATGCCGGAAAAGGGAAATATGTTTAGCATGCATTTAAAATCATTAACTTGGGTATGTGTATCTTAACGACCCTTAACCACTCATGGGCTATAGGGGTCCAGCGTAACCCCCAGAACAAGCCTCGATATGTGTAGCCGCACGAACCGGAGATACCATAAGAGTAAGTGATTCCCAAGTACCCTCACCCTCCATGATATATATGTACAGTGTACTTAGAGGATTCTCATGTACCTCATAGTATCATATAAGGTTGCTATGACCTACCCCTCATGTCAGCAAACATGAGTTTCCAGTGTTTATCCATTGGACTCCCACCTTCACAGTTAGCTATTACACCCCGCCTTTATTGCCTAATTAAAACCATTTCACACTAACCAAACCATTGTTATTAACCAAGGCTATATATGGAGGCATCGCTATACTGACTATAACTTACAAGTATTATCCCTAGCCAAACCTTTTAGGCATAAAAGGATTCTCATATACCCATAGATCACATTATCCAATTAGCTTGGGGAAGTCCCATGTACCCCACAAGTGTTTCATTATTATGATTACTTAGGGATTCCAATGTAATGCACAAGAATGATTGTTAAACCCAAAACCATTCCAGTTTGACCATTCCAAACCATTTAACCATTTAGGGTTCTATTACCAGGTTTGAACCATGCATAAGTTCCATTAAAATCCAACAATGTAGTGAAAACATTCTCATAGGCATTTTATCAAACATATTGGGGGCACAGTATTTCAAAAACCAAAGCCAATTAAAAAATAATCATCCCCACCAAATATCCAAAACCACCATGAAAGCATATAAAAGCATAATTAAAACATAGGAAAACCATAAACAAGCATTTATAACTAAAACCCCCAAATTATATTTGAAAACTCAAAACCATACAATAATCAAACCATGAAAACATTGTATAAAACCATGACTTTATTTGGAAGTAACAATAAGGGAAGAGAACATGCCTTAAACCAAGAAGATGATGAGAGAATCACCAACACAAGCCCCAAATTAATCCTTAAGATGAAACCCTATCTTCTTTTGCCCAAGAACTTTAGAGAGGATTAGAGAGTGTTTTATAACGATTAATGAATAGCATAATAGGGAAAATAACCTCCCAAGTGAGTCAAAAGTCTTGGGGCCTTATTAGTTAAGAGGGAAATTATCCAGATTACCCTCACTTAAGCTGCACTAAAATCCCACTAGAGGGATACGACTATCCATACCAGTTATACCTACCACTCATAACCAAGGCCATCTCTCTTGGACTAAATACTGTCCAAGGTACGACTCACCCCAAACCATGTCTTATTCAAGTATACGACAAGTACCCATAATTTTTACCCTTAGTAGAATAGAATCCCAAGAGGACTGAACATTGACCACCATAAAAGTCCATAGTACGACTTGTACCCTGGCTTATAGATCTTGGTGAGCCACTCATACTCAGATCCAACTTAAGTTACCAAATCTAAGATTAAGTGAAGTAGCCAAACAACTCATATCCACTGATACAACTCATACCACTCATGTTGTATCCATTCCAAAAACTAAATCCTACCCACCAACCAACACTGGTCAGCATATAACTAGCACATACCACTCGTATCCCACTGTATGAGTCATTTCCCCTAGTCGTATGCTATCCATAGACCAAAAATCTAGGAAATTTTCTAAGGGCTAGAACCTTAGGGTATTTTAGTCTCCCCACTAGGAACGGTCGTCTATGAATGACAGACAAGGTAGGGTAACAACAAATAGAGTCATTTCCATTATCAAATATCAATCCAACATTTAACCAAGTCAGAAAATAAAGGGGCAAAGATATTAATCTTTCCTTTAACGAAGTTTGAAAACAAAAGTATGTTGAAGAACACATACCTTTGGCAAGAACCTCAGGAGCAGAAAACAGATGCAGATACTTGGACTTTATGTCCTTCTCCGCTTCCCATATAGCCTCTTCCACCTTATGGTTCCACCATAGAACCTTAACTGAGGCCATATCCTTAGTCCATACCAACGAACCTGCCTATCCAATATCTTCATTTGGACCTCTTCATAAGATAGAGAATTTGAGATACCCAGTCCCTCAAAAGGAACAACCAAAGAAGGATCACCGATGCACTTCCTAAACATGGAAACATAGAATAGTGGATGAATGGAGCTCAAGCTAGAAGGCAACTTTAATTCATAAGCCACATTTCCAAACCTCCGCAAAACTGCATAAGGACCAACAAATTGGGGATTGAGCTTTCTCTTTTTACCAAACTGTATTACTCTTTTCATGAGAGATACCTTTTGGAACACTTTATCCTCAATCTCAAACTCTAAGTCTCTATGCCTTACAACCGTATAGGAATTTTGGCGACTTTGGGCATCTATAAGCCTATCCTAAATCACCTTCACTTTTTTCATAGCCTGATAAACTAAATCTAGACCAAACATATCCACCTCACCAAGCTTGAACCAACCAATAGAAGATCTATATATCCTACCATACAATGCCATAAAAGGGGCCATACTAATATTAGAATGATAGCTATTGTTGTAAGCAAACTCTACCATAGGTAGACGCTTAACCCAGTTACCTCTATAATCACTCACACATTCTCGAAGCATATCCTCCAATTTTTAAATAGTCCTCTCTACTTGCCTATCCATCTGCAAATGTAAAATAGTACTTAGACTAACCTTAGTCCCCAACCCTCTCTACAAAGATAGCTAGAAATAAGATGAAAACTATGTACCATGATCAGAGATAATCAAAATAGGTACATCATGTAGCTTCACAATCACCTAAAGATACAACTTCATATAATTCTCCATCAAAAAGTAGTCCTCACTGGCAAAAAGTGAGCAGACTTTGTCATCCTATCCATGATAACTCTAATCGAATCAAATTTGTTCTGAGATCGAGAAATATCGATAATAAAATCCATATTGATTACCTCCCATTTCTATTTGGGCATATCAATTTCTTGATACAACCCACTAGGCCTCATGTTCTCAACTTTAACTTGTCGGTATACCATGCACTTGGCTACAAAGTTAGCCATATCTCTCTTCATACCATTCCACCAATATACCTCCTTGAGATCATAATACCTTTTAGTCAAATTGGGATGAACAACATCGAAAGATTCATGCATATCAGCCAAAACCCTTTGTTACAAACCATTGACATCAGGAACACACAACCTTCCTTGGCACCTCAAAGTACCCTTCACCACTGATCTCAAGGACCATCACCTTTTGCACACCAAAATCACTTTTGATTTTCATCAAGATAGGATCCAACACTTGCTTCTCCTTGATCTCTGCACCAAGAGACTACCGAACCTGTTCCTGTACCACCACCCCACCATCCTTAGAGTCCAACAGATAAACTCCAAGATTGGTCAAACAGTGAATATCCTTCACCAATTCTCATTTTTCTTACTCTACATGAGCCAAACTCCCCATGGACAGCTTGCTAAGAGCATCAACAACTACGTTAGCTTTACCTGGGTAGTAGTGAAGACTCATATCATAGTCTTTAAGAATCTCCAACCATCTTTTTTGCCTAATATTTAGCTCCTTCTGAGTGAACATATATTGTACTTTTATGATTAGAAAAGATGTCTGCCTGCACTACATACAAATAATGTCATCAGATTATCAAAGAATAAACCAACGCTAAGACCTCCAAATCATTAGTAGGATAATTCCTCTCATGCACCTTCAACTACCTGGAAGCATAGGCAATCACCTTTTCATGCTGCATCAAAACACATCCAAGTCTACACACACAATAAACCACAAACCCCTCATTACCTTCAGGCAATGTCAAAACTAGTGTCGAAGTTAGTTTGTACTTTAGCTTCTCAAAACTTCCCTCACAAGTATCCAACCAAGAAAACTTGACCTTCTTCTGAGTCAATTTGGTCCAAAAACCCCTATAATACCTAGCCAAACCCAAAAAGCTCCAAATATCAGTTGGAGTCATGGGTCTAGCCAACTTTTAACCACCGCAAACTTTTGCAGATCGACCATGATCCCCTCACTCGAAATAATATAACCCAAGAAAGTCACAACGTTCAACCAAAACTCACACTTGGAGAACTTATCATACAACTGCTACTCTTTCAAGGTCTGCAGCATAACACAGAGGTGATTAGCATAATCCATCTCACTTTTAGAATACACCAAGATGTCATTAATAAACACAAAGACAAAAATATCCAAGAATAGTCTAAAAACCTTATTCATCAAATCCATAAATGCCATCATCACATTAGTTAAACCAAATGACATAACCAAAAACTCAAAGTGCCCATACTGAGTTCAGAAAGTCATCTTATGGATATCCTCCTCCCTAATCTTAAGTTGATGATACCTAGACAGAAGATCTATCATAGAAAAGAACTTGGCGCCTTGCAACTAATCAAATAAATCATCTATCCATGGAAAAGGATACTTGTTCTTGGTCGTTACCTTATTCAACTGTCGATAGTCAATGCATATCCGAAAGGAACCATTCTTCTTATGCATTAACAATATCGGTGCACCCCGCGGGGATATACTAGGATGAATAAATCCCTTATCTAGAAGATTCTTAAGTTTCTCCTTGAGTGTCCTCAACTTAGCCAAAGCCATTCTATAAGGAGGAATAGATATTGGACAAGTTTCCTAAACCAAATCAATACCAAACTCAATCTCCCTATCTGGAGGAATGCCAGCAAGATCATTCAGAAAGACCTCAGGAAATTCATCTATTATTGAAACCAAGTGTAAAGAAGGACCTTCCATGTTAGAATCTTTAACCCAAACCAAGTGATAAAGACACTATTTGGAAATTAATCTACGAGCTCTAAGATAAGAAATAAACCTTCCCCTAGGAGCTAGGGAACTACCCTCCCACTCAATAACCAGTTCACCAGGGAACCTAAAGACAACCTTATGGGTCCAATAATCTAAGGATGCATAACAAGAGTGTAACCAATCCATCCCTAGAATAATATCAAAATCCACCATATCCAGTTCAAATAGATCTACCAAGGTCTATTTGCTACCAATAGATACCACACCCCCTATAGACTCTCTTAGTAATAACTGAGTCACTTACCAAGGTAGAAATAGAAAAAGAATTCAAAATTACCTAAGGATCAAAACCAAAACATAAAGCCATATATAGGGTCACACAGGAAAGAGTGGACCCCAAATTAAGCAAGCTATACATGTCACGAGAAAAGAGTTCTAATATACTAGTCACAATATCAGGAGATGCCTCAGACTCCTATTGAGATAAAAAAGCATATAACCTATTTCAACCAGCACTGGCACTAGAAGCAGAAGCAGCTACCAAAGCAGCACCACTAGGCACAGGAGTAGAAGATGAAGCAACCAGAGCTTTCATTGCTCCCAAAGCACCCTTACCAACCGAATAATTTCTAAGCATATGGCTTAGATGATCACATTCAAATATTTTCCCCTCCCTTTATCATAAAATCCCCGATAAAAAATGACCACAAACCAACAGAGTGGGCATTAAGAGTCGATTGTGCCTCACTCACCTAAGATTGGGCACCCTATTCTCAAAAATAATCACCACCTTGCTGATGTCTATCACTCGAAGGCTCCGGGTAAAGGGAACTAGTAGAAGAGAACAAACTAGAACTTCCCCACTTATTCTTTAGCCATTTGATGCCATCTTGACCACCCTGCTGCTGAGCACCACCCTGCTCAGTGAACCTATTACTCTTACCTTACCTTTTCCCAAACTCCACTTATTTTTTATTTTTATCGTCCATCTGCTGCATGTGGACAACCAACCTCAAAATATCCAAATCTTCGATCAGCAAAGCAGTCTTGATATCAAGAAAAAAATCTCGATATAGCCTAGAAGTGAACTTTATCATCCCCACTCTCATATCAGTCACTAAATCTGGAGCATAACTTGACAACTGATAAAACTTCAAGGCATATTCCTTGACAGACATTCTTCCCTGCCTAAGTTTTACAAACTCCTCTATCTTTGCTTTACTCAGCTCCTGAGGAGAAAGCAATCCAGAAAAGTATTAGAAAAGGCCTTTTATAAGAAAAACTTCTCAACGTCACCTCTATCCCAATCCCACTCCTTGTACCATTGGTACACAGCATCCTTGAGCTAATAAGCTATAAAGCTTACCCTTTCTACATTGGTGGTCTGTATCTCTCTGAAGATTTTCTCCATTTCAACCAAGAAAGCATGAGGATCCCCCTCCACCTTAACACCAATAAAAGTAGGTGGATTTATTTTTATAAATTGGCTAACCCTTATGGCCTCAGCGAATGTAATATAGAAGCATCCCGCTTATCCTGAGAAGCAACTAACTTAACTTAGCAATAACACAAATTGATTGGCAAAATTCTACATTAGTCACCTCACCTTAAGTAGGACTAGTACCAACTAGGGGAACTCTAAAATAATTAGGGATAGGATTCTGGGATCGAATGCAAACTCCAGGTGTAGGGTGCACCCTATCAATATCATCCCCAAATAGGATAGAAGAATTTTCTTGTGTTCCAAATTGTTGAGGCATGATCTAAAAAGTAAGCAAACAAGGATTAGAGGAAATTCCAGGACTTAAACTCCAAGATTGAAATAGAATACTTAGGAAGTGAAATATTCCTATATGGCTAATAGCCTTTCCCTTATGAGTGTGGCCACACCACTAAAATAGACTCTAATAGACACGACTTTGTTAAATCCTAATTGACCATAAACTCCAAGCTCTGATCCCTTGTTATAGGAGATTTCATTGTACCCTACAAGAATGATTATAAACCCAAAACCATTCCATATATACCATTCCAAACCACTTAACCATTTAGGTTTCCATTACCAAGTTTGAACCATGCATTAGTTCCGTTAAAATCTAATAATGTAGTAAAAACATTCTCATAGGCATTTTATCAAACATATTGGGGGCATAGTATTTCCAAAACTAAAGCCAATTACAAAATAACCATTCCCATGCAACCAATTATCCAAAACCACCATTAAATCATATAAAAGCATAATTAAAATGTGGGAAAATTATAACCAAGCATTTATAACCAAAACCCCTAAATTATATTTGAAAATCCAAAACCATACAATAATCAAATCATGAAAACATTGTATAACACCATGACTTTAGTTGGAATTAACAATGAGGGAAAAGAACATGCCTTAAACCAAGATGATGATTGAAATAAATCACCAACACAAGCCCCAAATTAATCCTTAGGACAAAACCCTAGCTTCTTTTGCCCAATAACTTTAGTGAGGATTAGAGAGTGCTCTCTAAGTGTTAATAAATAGAATAATAGTGGAAATATCCTCCCAAGTGAGTTAAAAGTCTTGGGGGCTTATTAGGTTAAGTGAGGAAATGTCCAAATTACCCTCACTTAAATTGCATCAAAATCCCTCTATAGGGATCATCCATACCAGTCTTACCCTCTAATATGAGTGGTGTCCACCACTCGTACCCAAGGCCATCTCTCTTAGTCCCAACACTGTCCAAGGTACAACATACCCTAGTCCATGTAGTATCCAAGTATATGACTAGTACCCATGATCTGTACCCCTAGAAGAATAGAATCCTAAGAGGACTGAACACTGACCACCATATGATTCCATGGTATGACTCATACCTTGGCTTAAGGCTCTTTGTGAGCCACTCTTATTCAGATTCAACTTAAGTTACCAAGTCTAAGATTAAGTAAAGTAACCAAACAACTCATATCCACTGATACAACTTGTACCAACTAAGTCATATCCATTCCAGAAACTAAATCCAACCTACCAACCAATACTGGTCAGTATATGACTAACCTATACCACTCATATCCTAATGTAAGAGTTGTTTCCCCTAGTTGTATCATATCTAGAGTCTAGAAATCTAGGTAATTTTCTAAGGGATAGAAACCTAGGGTGTTTCATCTATCCATAGTATTAAGTACTATGTGATGTCCAGGGGATACTTTTGAGGTGTTACAAACATAGTATTAGAGACTAAGGTTTTAAAGAGTCCTAGGGAGTTTTACAAGCCATGTTATGTAGATTCTTGATCATGAATATGAAGTGCGCTAGATTTATGAGCGAAAGTCTACGAAATGAGTTAAGAATCATTATTTTTTTTATGATATATCAGCTTACAGTTGCCTATATATTCCTTAACAAATGCTTTTATAGGACATAATATGCCTCCTAGCAAAGCCGATGCATGAAGAAATGGTGATCAAACACCACTGCATGCCAACTCTCTAAATAAGAATATATCTTATGCTGAATTTTGGGCTATCTTTTAAGCATTGGCCCAAGCAGTGATTACCAATGTTCAGGGAAACCAATAGGCAGCAGTTCTAGTTTAGAAAAATAGTGATTTAGTTGTATCCTAAATTTAGGATTTTATGAGAATAAATCAACCAAGTTCCAAGGGTCAAAGGTAGATGAGGATCCTCAACTCTTTATTAATAAGGTGAGAAAGATTACTCATATTAGGCATATTGCTAAGAAGAGAGTGTAGAGTCGACATACTATAGGCTGAAGGATATTGCTTATGATTGGGTTGTTATGTGGAAGATAGGTAGGGGTGAGAATACAGCTCCTATGAATTGGCAGGTGTTTTCGAATGCATTTCTAAACAAGTTCTTTCTGTGAAAAATCAGAAAAGTTAAGGTGGAGGAGTTCATGAACATGAGGAAAGGTTCTATGATAGTGAAGTAGTACTTTTGTATGCTCACTCAGTTGTCTAAGTATTCTCCTAAGTTGTTATCTGACTCTGGAGCTCGCATGCATAAGTTTCTTACTACGGTGTCTGATATGGTGGTCAAGGATTATAGGACTACTATGTTGATTTAGGATATGGATATTTCTCTATTGATGGATCATGCTCAGCAAATTGATGTTAAAAAGTTAAAGAAAAGAGAGAAGAGATATAAAAAAGCTAGGACTAGATAATTTAAGTATAGTCAGCCAAGGTCTAGAGAGGGAAACCATTTGTAGTTTTAGGTCTATTCATTATTCCCTACTCCATCTTTATCCAGTTCCTTTTTATCTAGAACCAAGCAGGAACAGTGGGGTAGGATTTTGAATTCCAAGTCTCATAACAGTGTAGTTAGGATGCCTAGTCACTCGACATATGCAAAGTATGGAAGGAGCCATCTTGGTGAGTACATGAAGGGCAAAGGGGCTTGTTATGGGTATGGAAAGTTAGTCCACACGATCAAAGAATGTCCATATGCTAAGGAGGGAAGTATAGATGTTCATCCACAGACTCAGGCTACTTATCCAGTAGCTCAACTAGTCACCAAGCTTCTCCATATGGCGCATCTTTTAGTACCAGTGGCAATCAAAACCAAATTAGTTCTATTATTAACCATCCTATTAGGAGAAAGAGATCTTATTAGATATTGTCACGGGTATACTTCATTGTTTTTACCTTGATGTACATGTGTTGTTATACTCAAGATCAAATAACTCTTATGTGAATCCATTAGTTATTGTAAATTTTGGGGTAGGTCCTGAAAATCTCTCAGATCCTTTCTCAATTTCCACCCTAGTGGGTGAGTTAATTGTTGCAAGTCGAGTCTATAAGAAGTTTTCTATTATCATCCTCCATAATATCATACTACTGGACCTAATAGTGTAAGATATGGTAGATTTTAATATCATTCTAAGCATGGACTGTCTCCATTTATGCTATGTATTAATAGATTGCCGCATCCATATAGTGGAACTTTTAATTTTCTGATAAGGTAGTTTTCAAGTGGGGGGGGGGGGGTTATTTTTATATCTCCAAAAGGTCATTTTATTTCTTATCTTAAGTCCCAAAAGTTAATATCAAAAAGGTGTATCTATTATTTATTTTGAGTCAAAGATACTAAGTCTGAATCCCAACAGTTCAATTAGTTTGTATAGACAATAAGTTTCCTGAGGTTTTCCCCAAAGATCTTCTAGGGGTACCTCCAAATAGAGAAATAGAATTTGGTATTGATATTCATTCAAATACTCAGACCATCTCAATTCCTCCATATTATATGGCTCAAGCTGAGCTTAAAGAGTTAAAAGAGCAGCCTAAGGACCTCTTAGATAAAGGTTTTATTAGATCCACTATCTCTCTATAAGGTGCTCCAGTCCTTTTCATGTGCAAAAAAGATGGCACTCTCAGAATGTGCATAAATTATAGATAGCTAAACAAGGTTACCATCAAGAACAAGTACCCCATTCCCAGAATCAATGATTTTTTTAATCAACTTCAAGGTGCCAGATAATTCTCTAAGATTGACCTTAGGTCGGGATACCATTAATTAAAAGTTAGGGAGCAAGACATTCTGAAAACATCTTTTCGAACAAGATATGACCATTTGAGTTGGTGGTTATGTCATTTGGACGGACAAATGCTCCTGCAGCTTTCATGGATTTGATGAACTTGGTCTTCAAGTAGTATTTGGACATAGTTGTCATTGTCCTTATAAATGACATATTGGTGCATTCCAAGAGTGAGGAAGAACACGCAGACCATTTGAAGGTAGTCTTACAGACCCTCCAAAATAGTTAATTATATGCAAAATTTGGTAAATATGAGTTCTGGTTAGAATTTGTTACCTTCTTGGGGAATTTTATTTCAAGGGTTGGTATTCATTTTGATCCTCAGAAGACTAATGCAGTGAAACACTGGCCCAGACCTATCAATCCATTCGATATCCAGATCTTTTTTGGGTTTCGCTGGGTATTATAGAAAATTTATAGAAAGATTCTCCTCCATAGCTGCACCGTTAACTAAGTTGACCCATAAAAAGTGAAGTTTATATGGTGGATAAGTGTGACAAGAGTTTCCAAAGTTGAAAGATAGATTGACTTCGGCACCAGTATTATCTTTGCTCAAAGGGTTAGATGGATTCGTAGTGTATTATGATGCTTCTAGAGTTGGGTTAGGTTGTGTGTTGATACAAAATGGGAGAGTGGTAAAACCTCGCTTTTTAGCGATAGGAGGGTTTTCCAACTAAGCCGAAGATATAAGCCGACGGTTATTCCTTTATGAAACTTAAGGATCATGAAAAGAATTGCCCAACTCATGATTTGGAGCTAGCTGTTGTGGTTTTTGCCTTGAAAATTTGGAGGAACTACCTTTATGATGTACATATTGATATTTTCACTGACCATAAAATTCTTCAGTATGTATTTTCACAAAGGGAGCTAAATTTTTGACAGAGAAGATGGTTGGAGATGTTGAAGATTATGAAATAAATGTGCTCTACCATTCGAGTAAGGCTAATTAGTGGCAGATGCTTTAAGTATGTTGTATATGGGTAGTGTGTCTCGTGTGAAGAAGAAAGAATAAGAGTTAGCTAAAGAGGTGCATGTTAGCTTGTTTAGGAGTGTGCTTTCTTGACACTGATGATGGAGGAGTAGTAGTTCAGAACGATTCTGAATCATCTTTGGTGGTGAAAGTAAAGGAGAAACGATGAGGTTTTCTCCCAAGGGGGAGATGGAGTACTTAGCCAACTATTGGAGGCATTTCAACAACAAAATATTAAGGTTTTCTCCCAAATGGGAGATGGAGTACTTCGTTATCAAGGCAGACCTTGTGTTCCGAATGTAAACGGGTTGAGGGAAAGGATACTAGCTGAGGCTCATGGTTTGAGGTATTCCATTCATCCAGGTGCTACTAATATGTATAGCGACTTGCAATAAATTTATTGGTGGAATGGTATTAAGAGGGACATAGCCAAGTTTCTAGCCAAGTGCCCCAATTATCAACAAGTAAAGGTTGAACACCAAAGACCGAGTGGCATATTGCAAGAGATTAGTATCCCTACTTGGAAGTGAAAAGTAGTGAATATGGACTTTATCACCAGGTTGCCTCATACAACATGTCATCATGATTCAATTTGGTTCATAGTAGATCGAATGACTAAATCGGCCCATTTCCTACCTATTAAGACTTCAGATACCGCATAGAACTATGCCAAAATGCATGACCGTGAGTTAGTAAGACTTCATGGGATACCCATATCTATTATTTCAGACAGAGGTATGCAGTCTACTTCACAGTTTTGGTAGTCTTTTCAAAAGGGCCTTAGTACAAAGGTTAAGCTTAGTACTGCATTTCATCCACAGATTGATGGTAAGGTGGAGCATACAATTTAGACATAAGAAGACATGTTGAAGGCATGTGTCTTAGAATTTAAAGAAAGTTGGGATGATGTAACGCCCTGAAAACGTGTCTCAAGACATCACACAGTACTCAGGACTAATATTAGCCCTAAGCTAACCCTTTGAGCCTGCTACTAATTCCAAAACTCATAACAAAGGTAACTTAGGCATGTGAACCTACTGAAATACTGCATTTACTGTCTAAACTAAACTGAATTTAAATGAATGTAATGTCTGAAAGTTCTTAGCTTAAGAATCTACTCAGCCAATACTGGAAATTTGAAATATTTCTAACAATCTGACAAGCCTCTACTTCTAATATCTAGAGAGTCGCTGGGATAGATGCCTAACTGACTGGAATTGAATTGAAAACAACTGAGCAAATACTGCATAAAACTGAAAGTCTAAATAAATGGGTCCTCAAACCATGAGGACTCACCAACTGATGGGATATAGATAGGATGCTTGTAATCAATTACGCTACTAGGACTGAGCACCTGAACCTACATTATTAAATAATGTAGCACACAGACATATATGTAAATCAGTACTTTTGGAATGTACTAAACTATAATACCCCAGAAAATTTTTCATTAAAATTTTATGCGTAAACGTGTTGGGTTCTATCTTCTAGAATGAATTATAAATTTTTCGTGTGGAATGTCTTAGATTATGACCCACCATTACGTAGAGTATCAAATAAGATTTCCAACGATATGTGGATCATCCAAAATGGACACCCAAGCGATGAGTTATGAACATTCTGATCGAACAATGAATAGTAGTGAATAGTAAAACATGCAGGAAAAAGTACTGAGGCCTAGCATATTTTTGCTCCAACTTTAAATGATCATAACTCCTTATACATAATGATCTGAGTGATCTAATATATATCAACGGAAATCTGTGTGAGTCTTATTTCCAATGAAATTGGTTTCATCCAATTTGTCTATCGGCGCAAAAAGTTATGGTCGATCTACTTCAGCCTATGAAAAGCAAATTTTTCGGTCAACTTCAAATGATCATAACTCCTTGTACACAATGATCTGGGTGAGATACTATATATTAATGGAAAGATATGAGAGTCCTCCTTCTAATAAAATTGGTTTCATCCAATTAGGAAATTGGAATAAAACGTTATGGTTGATCTACTTTAGACTATCAAAATAGTCCACCAAAGGACAGATTCAAGAATTATTTGATTTTTAGGAGCGTTTTGGTCATTCCTCCTCACCTAAAATCCATCCAAACCCTATATTAAATCGTATTAGAAGCATTATATATTATATTTCATCAAATTCCCTCAAAAAGAAAATCCTAAGATCCTACATCCAATTCAAGAACCTCCAAAGTTCACTATTAATTCTGCAAATTTATTCAAGATTTCAAGTTCCTAGTTAAAGAACTCCAAGAACCATCATTCAAAGGCATGATTAACATCTCAAAAAAGATTATCGATATAAAGTTCATCATTCAAGGTATGTGGGGATTTTCAACAAGAACTCTCTTTTGTTCTTGTGCCCAAAAGTAATTTTCTTTACAACGGCATGATTTTTATTTGATTTTTATGAATTCGAAGTATGAACCCATATCTTATGATGATTATTATGAAATCTTGATGTTTATGATTTTTAAAGATGAATTTACATGTGTGGAGATATAAAGCATGAATCTTGAATGATATTTATCATGATTTTGATATTTGGGTCGTGAATCCCCATTGAAAATTGTGTTTTTTTTAGAAAGTGTGTGTTATAAGCACATTGATATTGAATATTTGCTATATTTTGAATGATTTGACCTTTTGGTCTTAATGAATTTATTTTGAACTCGAGTGTGAAAGAAATCAACAACGTGGTTGATTTTGATAGATGGGAAGCATTATGGCTCCCGATGTATATTTATATATTAATGAAATTGTTTTGTTGTGGATTTTCTTTGAAATGATCTAAGCTAAGTCCGAGAGATATCTTTAGCACCGAGTGAGAGGTATAAAGCGACCTTACTTCCCTAGAACTATATACCCCCGTAGGAGTGAGTCTGAGGCTGATTTATACAGTGATCACTAGTTTGTGTGGATTTGATATCGATAGTCCTACTCCGATGGTAAGGATAGGATGTCTCTCCCCAACGTGGGTTGTACGTTGGACTACATGTATCTCACATGGTGTATATCGGTTATAGGATCTCCCAGTGTGTGTGTGTTTCCTTGTGTCTATGGTGAATGGTGAAGTGATTTGAAAGTGGAATTGTGAAAGTTATTCTTTCGAAAGATTTAAATGATATTTATATTATGAGAATTGATATTCTTGATGAAATGAAAGTGATTGACAAATTATATGATAACTCACATGTGTTATTATACTTATTTCATCCTCTCATGATTATAATGATTTTCTTCGGGTTATCTGAGTCTTTCATACATCCTGCATATTTCTTATAACTATTTATGATGATGATGTTTATATAATTTCATACACCCCCATATACTCGGTTCCTTTCCATGGTACTGACCCATATCTTTGGATGTGGGCTGCATTTTCTCAGAATATAGGTTCAGGTGCTCAGTTCCAGGTTCGATGGTGATTCTTCGGGCACACTATTCTACATCCTCTATTGTGGTGAGTCCTCATGTTCCGAGGACGTGATCTCTGATGTTGGTTTCATGGAATTGTTTATATTTGATAACTGAGTATGAGTCAGCTGGGGCATGTCTCAATGGCTTGCTAGTTTTATTGATTTTTTTAGAGGTTTGTCAGACTAGTATAGATGTTAGGAGTTGACTAATAAGTCATATTTTTTTATTTTTCTGAAATTCTTTTATTCTTGGATGATGATTACTCTATTGATATTTGAGGGTTATTTTATGGAAACCCCGTTGATTTGTGTTGAACTGAATAAAAATGGCTTAAAGGGTTAGCTTGGGGCTACTCATTCCCTTAAGGACCGTGTGATACTTCGGGACCCATTTTTTGAGGTGTTACAAACTTGGTATCAAAGCCTAAGGTTTTAAGGTGTCCTAGGGAGTCTGACAAGCCACGTTAAGTAGAGTCTTGATCATCGGTGTGTAGCACGTCACATCTATAAGAAAGAGGCTCTAAGACGTTTTAGGAAAAAGTATGATTCTTTCTTTCAAAAGTCTATTGTGCTTAAAGTGTCTCTCTCTACTATTGATTCGTGCTCTCCTATCTTTTGGGTTAATTAATGCCCCAGCAGCTTTCATGGACCTCATAAATTGAGTGTTCAGACCATATCTGGATATGTTTCTCATAGTGTTCATCGATGATATACTAGTGTAATGCTGAAGTAAGGATGAACATTCTGATCATCTCCGAACTATCTTGCAAACCCTTAGAGATCACAAGTTGTTTGCCAAGCACAGTAAGTGTGAGTTTTGGCTAAGTTCAGTTGCTTTTCTAGGTCATATCATTTCTTTCGAGGGTATTAGAGTTGATCCCCAAAGGACCAAAGCTGTTAGAAATTGGCCTAGACCTATTTCTTCGACTGATATCCAAAGTTTCTTAGGTTTAGCTGGCTATTACCTCTGTTTTGTTGGGGGTTTCTCCTCTATAGCGTCTCTTATGACTCAGTTGACCCAAAAAAAAGTGAATTTCTTATGGTCCGAATCTTGTGAGAAGAGTTTTCAGTAGTTGAAGACTCGACTCAATTCAGCCCCTGTTTTGACTTTGCCTGATGGTGTTGATGGTTTTTTGGTGTACTGTGATGCTTCGAGAGTTAGGTTGGGTTGTGTATTGATGCAGAAGGGTAAGGTGATAGCTTATGCTTCTAGACAGTTGAAACCCCATGAGAAAAATTACCCCACCCATGACCTTGAGTTGGCTGCTGTTGTGTTTGCTTTGAAAATCTGGAGACACTATTTGTATGGTGTCCATGTTGATGTTTCACTGATCATAAAAGTCTGCAGTATGTGTTTACCCAGAGAGAATTAAATCTTAGGCAGAGACGATGGTTAGAATTATTAAAGGACTATGATATGAGTGTGCTGTACCATCCGGGCAATGCCAATGTTGTGGCAGATGCCCTAAGTAGAGTGTCCATGGATAGTGTTTTGCTTATGGTAGAATATAAGAAAGATTTGGCTCGTGATGTACATCGTTTTTCTATATTGGGGGTTAGGTTGTTTGACTATGCTGAAGGTAGTATAGGGGTTCAGAGTAGTTCCGAATCCTCCTTGGTTTCGGAAGTGAAGGAAAAGCAATACTTAGATGCTAGTTTGGTCAGACTGAAGGAGTCAGTCAAGGACCAAAAAGTAGAGGTTTTCTCCCAAGGGGGAGATGGTGTGTTGAGATTGCAGGGTAGATTGTGTGTCCCGAATATTGATGATCTGAGACAGAGGATTATGGCTAAAGCACACAAGGTGCAATATTCTATTCATCCTGGTGCCACCAAGTGTACTGAGACTTGCGATAAATCAATTAGTGGAGTGGCATGAAGAAATATATAGTAGCGTCTGTAGCTAAGTGTGCAACATGCCAACAGGTTAAGGTTGAACACCACAGACCTAGTGGTATGATGCAAGAGTTTTGTATTCCCACCTGAAAGTGGGAAGAGATAAATATGGACTTCGTGATTGGTTTACCTCCTTCTCGATGCCATCATTATTCCATTTGGGTTGTGGTTGATAGGTTGACTAAGTCTGCTCATTTCTTGCCTGTTCATACTACATATACTGCTGAGAATTACGCTAGATTGTATATCCGAGAGCTAGTCAGACTGCATGGAGTTCCCTTGTCTATCATTTCGGATAGGGGAACTCAGTTCACTTTGCAATTTTGGAAAGCTTTTCAGAAGGGTCTTGGTACCCAAGTGCTTTTGAGTTTTGCTTTTCATCTGCAGACTGATGGTCAGGCTGAGTGGACCATCCAGACCTTAGAGGATATGTTGAGAACTTGTGCACTTGACTTTAAGGGAAGTTGGGAAGATCACTTACCGTTGATAGAGTTTTCTTACAATAACAGTTTCCACTC
>NC_061122.1:77742058-77743437 GCF_002878395.1 Capsicum annuum
CAAAAGCACTTGGGTACCAAGTGCTTTTGAGTTTTGCTTTTCATCTGCAGACTGATGGTCAGGCTGAGTGGACCATCCAGACCTTAGAGGATATGTTGAGAACTTGTGCACTTGACTTTAAGGGAAGTTGGGAAGATCACTTACCGTTGATAGAGTTTTCTTACAATAACAGTTTCCACTCTATCTAGTATTGGCATGGCTCTGTTTGAAGCCTTATATGGGAGAAAGTGTAGATCACCCATAGGTTGGTTTGAGGTGGCTGAAGCGGCTATGAGTGGTCCTGATTCGGTATTTGAGGATATGGAAAAAGTTAAGTTGATTAGGGGAAGGTTGAAAACTGCGCAGAGTCGTCAAAAGTCATATACGAATATTAGAAGGAGAGACCTTGAGTTTGAAGTTGGTGACCTAGTGTATATAAAAATTTCACCCATGAAGGGGGTGAAGAGATTCTAAAAGAAGGGGAAGCTTAGTCCCCGTTTGTTGGTCCTTACAAACTTCTTAGCCGTGTTGGTAAGGTAGCTTATGAGGTCGAGTTGCCTTCCGAATTGTCCTCTGTACATCCAATATTCCATGTCTCCATGCTTAGAAAGCATATTAGCGATGTTGTGGTAGTGGATTCCTCTGTAAGTGCTGACATTGAAGAAAATCTTTCTTTTGATGAGATTCCTGTTGAGATTCTTGATTTCAGTGTCTGAAGACTAAGCAACAAAGAAATTCCCTTGGTCAAGGTGTTATGGCGAAACCAATCTGTTGAGGGTGCAACTTGGGAAGCTGAGGCGGATATGCGATCTAACTACCCGCACCTATTTTCCGCAAACTCCGATCAAGTCGAAGGTACCGTTCTTTCCTAAATTATGCACGTTTGATAAAAGTTACAGTAGTTTAGCTGTCATTTATTATGTGTTCAGCTGTAGTTTCTTGAATTTATGCATTCTATGTTGCATTCGGAGTGAGAAATGATGTGGTGATGAGTCTAACGAATGGTTTCAGCTGTATGCTCTATTCCCTATCTAATCTTGGCATGTCTAGCATCATTCGAGGATGAATTTTTCTAAGGTGGTATGATGTAATACCCCGGGAAATTTTTCATTAAAATTTTGTGCGTAAACATGTTGGGTTCTATCTTCTAGAATGAATTATAAATTTTTCATGTGGAATGTCTCCGATTATGACCTACCATTGCATAGAGTATCAAATAAGCTTTCCAACAATATGTGGATCATCCAAAACGGACACCCGAGCGACGAGTTATGAACATTCCGATCGAACCGTGAATAGTAGTGAACAGTAAAACGTGCAGGAAAAAGTACTGAGGCCTGGCATATTTTTGCTCAACTTTAAATGATCATAACTCCTTGTACATAATGATCTGCGTGATC
>NC_061122.1:77743537-77827497 GCF_002878395.1 Capsicum annuum
TATGTACAACGAGTTATGAACATTCCGATCGAACCGTGAATAGTAGTGAACAGTAAAACGTGCAGGAAAAAGTACTGAGGCCTGGCATATTTTTGCTCAACTTTAAATGATCATAACTCCTTGTACATAATGATCTGCGTGATCTACTATATATCAACGAAAAGCTCTGCGAGTTATCTTTCAAATGAAATTGGTTTCATCCAATTTGTCTATCGGAGAAAAACGTTATGGTCGATCTACTTCAACCTATCAAAAGTAAATTTTTGGGTCAACTTCAAACAATCATAACTCGTCGTACACAATGATCTGGGTGAGATACTATATATTAACGGAAATATATGAGAGTCCTATTTCTAATGAAATTGGTTCTATCCAATTTAGATATCGAAGTAAAATGTTATGCTTGATCTACTTCAGACTATCAAAACATTCCACCAAAGGACAGATTCGAGAATTATTTGATTTTTAGGAGCGTTTTGGTCATTCCCCATGGCCCAAAATTCATCCAAACCCTATATTAAAGCCTATTAGAAGCATTATATGTTATATTTCATCAAATTCCCTCAAAAAGAAAACCCTAAGCTCCTACATCCAACCTCAAGAACCTCCAAAGTTTACCATTAATTCTGCAAATTTATTCAACATTACAAGTTCCTAGTTCAAGAACTCAAAGAACCATCATTCAAAGGCATTATTAACATCTCAAAAATGAGTATCAATCTAAATTTCATCATTCAAGGTATGTGGGGTTTTTCAACAAGAACTCTCTTTCGTTCTTGTGCCCAAAAGTAATTTTCTTTACAAAGGCATGATTTTTATTTGATTTTTACGAATTTGAAGCATGAACCCATATCTTATGATGATTATTATGAAATCTTGATGTTTTTGATTTTGAAAGATGAATTTACATATGTGGAGATATAACGCATGAATCTTGAACGATATTTATCATGATTTTGATATTTTGGTCGTGAATCCCCATTTGAAATTGTATTTTTTTTGAGAAAGTGTGTGTTATAAGCACGTTGTTGTTGAATATTTGAGATATTTTGAATGATTTGACCTTTTGATCTTAATGGAGTTGTTTTGAACTCGAGTGTGAAAGAAATCCACAACGTGGTTGATTTTGATAGATGGAAAGCATGATGGCTCCCAATGTATATTTATTTATTAATGAAATTGTTTTGTTGTGGATTGTCTTTGAAATGATCTAAGCTAAGTCTGAGAGAAATCTTTAGCACCGAGTGGGAGGTATAAAGCGACCTTACTTTTCTAGAACTATGTGACCCCGTAGGAGTGAGTCTGAGATTGATTTATATAGAGATCACTAGTTTATGTGGATTTGATATCGATAGTCCTACTCCTATGGAAAGGATAGGATGGCTCTCCCTAATGTGGGTTGTACGTTGGATCCATGTAGCTCACATGGTGTATGTCGGTTATAGGATCTCCTAGTGTATGTGTGTTTCCTTATGTCTATGGTGAATGGTAAAGTGATTTGAAAGTGGAATTGTTAAAGTTATTCTTTCAAAAGATTTAAATGAGAATTGATATTCTTGATGAGCTGAAAGTGATTGACAAATTATATGATGACTCACATGTGTTATTGTACTTATTTCATTCCCTCATGATTATGATGATTTTCTTTGGGCTATCTGAGTCTTTCATACATCCTCTATATTTCTTATAAATATTTATGATGATGATGTTTATACAATTGCATACACCCCCATATACTCGGTTCCTTTCTATGGTACTGACCCACATCTTCGAATGTGGGCTGTATTTTCTCGGAATGTAGGTTCAGGTGCTCAGTTTTAGGTTCGACGGTGATTCTTTGAGCACGCTATTCTATATCCTCTGTTGTGGTGAGTCCTCATATTTCGAGGACATGATGTCTGATGTTGGTTTCACAGAATTGTTTACATTTGATAACTGAGTATGAGTCAGTTGGGGCATGTCTCAATGGCTCACTGGTTTTATTGATTTTCTTAGAGGCTTGTCAGACTAGTATAGATGTTGGGAGTTGACTAATAAGTCGTATTTTGTTATCTTTCTGAAATTCTTTTATTCTTGGATGATGATAACTCTGTTGATATTTGAGGGTTATTTATGGAAACCCCATTAATTTGTGTTGAACTGAATGAAAATGGCTTAAAGGGTTAGCTTGGGGATACTCGTAGCCTCAAGCACCGTGTGACGCTCCGGGACCCATTTTCCGGGGCGTTACATAAACATATGGGGGTGAATGCATAAGTAAAACCACAGTGTAATAATTAAGCAAAATCTTTCAAAGGATGCATGCTAAGTGTAAATGACTCAACTTGAACTTGAATAAAATATGCATTATGAAATAGAAAAGCATGAATATGTAAAGCATAGATAAACTTTGTGAGTCATAATTCTTAGTTATAAAAGTTGCACTTTTACTCTTTCTAATTGGGAGTTTCTTCTAACCGACATAAACCATGTGAGCTGTCATGGAGTCCAACATCTTACCAACGTTTAGGAGAGCTGTTCTACCCTTGCCATCAGAATAGAACCTTATCTTAAGTGATCACTATCCTAGCCCACTATGGGCAAATATTAAAACTACGGTGGCGCATAGTTCTGGGCATGAGACCTTTGGAATCATACCCAACTAGGTGCTAAATACTACTCCTATACTTATCGCTTAGAACTTTAGGAAATCCACCTTAAAGTAGCACAAGGGTTTCTAATGAAAAAACAATTATGTTTCTCTTTCTTAAAAATCTCAAACTATATGAACAATGTGGACACCTTATCTTAGCTTAAGATCAATAGATCAATTTCTTTCTTAAATCTTGGTAAACAACTTATAAAAGAGACTTAAAAATCATAATCTTCTTGAAATATCAATACTTAGGCTTAGAGATTGAAACCCATGCTTTAAACTCAAGCAAATTCATAGCAAACTGTCATGCACAGTATACTTCTTGAAATACTTTAACAATACCAAGATAATAAAATCAAGAATTATAATATTATGCTTAAAACTCAATTGGGAATCTAAACAATCATATCACACGTATAAATATGTGAAAATAGATATGCAATTTAACCTTTAAATCACTTGTAACATCATAATCTTCAAATAATGATAATTAGGTATGAACCCTAATTTGAAAAATATGAAATCTTAAGTAAAGATCAAATTTTGGACACAAATATGAAAGGAGTATCCTTGTTCATAACTCCACATAACTTATTTTGCTTGATGCGGTGAAACAAGTTGACTTTGGAAGCCTTGAGACCGTTTTGAAGGTTTTTATTGAAGTTCTTGGCTTAGGAACCCTATGTTATTAATTATCTTGATAAGAACGTAATGGGATCTTGAAGTTCTTGGGAGATGACCTCAAGGAGAAACCCAAATCTTATTCTTAAGGATAAAGAGGATTAAGGGTTTTTAAAAGGGGATCTTTCAAAAATAGCTACATTTTGCTAAAAAAACTCACCTTTCATAGCAATATTTTACATAATTACCATTTATAACTGTTGTATTCAATTTACGCCCGCTATATTCGATTTTATCTATAGTCTGTATTCATATAAAATATAAATACAATACCATTTAGCTGTTGTATTCGATTCACAGCCGTTGTATTGACTTTTACTTAGTGGTCTGTATTCATACAAATATAAATACACTATATATTTATCTTGCCAAAAACACTACCATTTTTTTTGTTTTTATTTTTTTTATATTTCTTCTTTTTCGTGTTTTCCTCATTTTTTCTTCTTGTTTTTTTCTAATTTTTCCTATTTTTATTTTTTTATATATTTTTTGTTCTCCTCTATCTCTCTTTGTTTTTGTTTCTTTTTTGTATTTATTTTCTTTATCATTTGTTTGTTCTATTTTATATTTTTTATATTTTTAAAAATATAACTACTCGAGCACAAGTCATTGATGATAACGTAAATTTGTAGTCACACCGTTATTTATATTTTGTATTCATTGATACAACTATATTTGTATCTGTATTTTAAAGTTCACGCTTGTATTTGTATTTTTTAATTCGCGTTTATATTTGTATTTTATAGTTCGCACTTGTATTGGTATTTGTTAGTTCGCACCATCATTTATATTTTATATAATTTACACTTGTATTTTAAAGAACTGTTTTGTATTTGTATTTTATAATTGATTGTATATTATATTGGATTATATTTGTATTACAATTTTATTGTGTTTGTTATTTAAATTATATTTGTATTTGTATTCTATTTTCGTTGATGTCTTTTTATTTTTAAAGAATTATTTTATATTTGTATTTGTAAGTTGATTGCATATTGTATTTAGCCGTAATTATGTACAATTTATCATTTATATTTGTATACAAACAAGTAAATGCATTACTTATATTTTCTTAATTCTAAGATATATAAATATGCAATGTATCATTAGATACAAATGTACCATTTTGTATTTGTATGTCAAAATTATTATTCGTATTTGTAAATAAATAAATATCACTTGATACAAATACAATTACAAACAAATGAAACCAATGATTTTAAAAATACAAATACATATTATATTTTTATAAAAATTTAAATTGTATTTATTTGTATCAATAAATACAACTTGTATAAATGAATACAAATAAATATTTATAAAAAGAAAATCAATTGTTCATTTTCAATAATTAAAAAATATAAATGATATTTTACACTTGTATCTATATGTTATAATTCATATTTGTATTTGTACTTTATAGTTCCCACTTGTATTTGTATGTTATAATTCGCCTTTGTATTTATATTTTATAGTTCGCACTTGTATTTATGTTTGCTAATTCACACAAACGAAAAGAAGAAATAAAATTAAAAAAAAAAAGAGAAAAATGTGAGAAAAAGTACAAAAAAAAAGAAAGAGAGTAATAAAAAGTAGAGAAAAAAACAAAAAAAAAATAGAAGGAGAAAAAATAAAAAAGGAAAAGACGAAAAAGAAAAAAAATGAAAAAAAAGACAACAAAAAAGAAAAAATTGAAAAAAAAGAAAGAAGAAAGAGAAAATAAAAAAAGGAAAAGAAAAAATGAAGAAAAAAACTGAAAAAGGAACAAAAATAGTAATAGAAAATAGAGAAAAAAATAAAAAAAGGAGAAAAAATTTAAAAAAAAAATACATAAAGAAAACGAAAAAATTGAAAAAATAAAGAAAAGAAAAAAACAAGGAAAAAACTGGAAAAAAAGTGAAAGAAAAAATGGAAAAAAGACAACAAAAAGAAAAAAATTGAAAAAAGGAAAAAGAAAGAGATAACAAAAAAGGAAAAGAAAAAATGAAGAAAAAAATTGAAAAAGGGGAAAAAAGAGTAATAGAAAATACAGAAAAAATAAAAAATAAAAAATAAAAATAAAAAATAGAAAAAAAAAAATACAAAAGAAAAAAAAAACAAAAAAATTGAAAAAAGAAAAGAAAAAGCAAACGAAAAGAAAGAAAAGGAAATAAAGAAGGAAAAAAACAAAAAAGGAAAAAAAATTAATAGAAAATAGAGAAAAAAAATACATGAGTGAGATTATAAATTGTAATTATGAAAAATTAATAGGTAAGAGAAGGTTATGAATTGCAATTAATTGAAACTAGGCTAAATAAGGTAATTAGGAGTCAATATTGGCTAAGTTATGTAATTATCCCTTTTTAAAACTTATTTATGATGGCAATATATGTGTTTTTTGATGATTTAAGTCATGGGAGGTAAGGGAAAAAACCTAAATACCCTTACAAAACCAAATCATAACTGCTGAGATTTTCAATTGATGACTTGGGTTGATAAGTCCTCACTTAAGTGGCGGCTTATGACCTCAAGTCAACACTTTTGATGGATTTTGGGCCCTTACTGGTCATGGGTGACAACCTGGTCTGATAAGTCATCACATAGGTGATGACTTATCACCCCAAGTCGTCACTTGAAGGCAGAAATTGAGGGTTTTCTGGTTAAGGTTAACGACTTAGGCTGATAAGTCATCACTCAGTTGATGGCTTATCAACTCAGGTCATCACTTGGTTGATAGACAAACATGCTGAAGTAAAATAAGTATAATTTTTTGCTCTGATATTAGATTAAGGTGAAACCAAATGCGTTGGAAAGAAGATTCAAATATCTTTCATTTTATATAAGGTAGGACACGTAAATCATTATTTACAAGGATTAATGATCATTAAAAGCTTCCCCAAGGTGAAATGTTTACTAAAATTAATCAATAGAAGTGTTCTCAACTCATCTTTGCATTAGGAGATTTTTGTGACCTCAACTAATTTAAAAGGACATTTTTTACACTAGTAATTGATCATCACACATATAGACATAGAATTATTAGGTTACAGTCTGCATACTTAGTAACAACAGTTTAAATTCTAGTCCAAATATGGGGGATATTACAGATGACCATCTACCTTTGACTGAGTTTGCATATAAGAATAGTAATCATGCTGGTATTCAGATGGTTCTATCTGAATCGTTGTATGGGCTTAGCTGTAGGTCACCTATAGGATGGTTTGAGGTTGGTGAAACAGCTTTGATTGGGCCAAATTTTGTTCTTGAAACTATGGAAAAGGTTCAGTTGATTCGTGAGTGATTGAAAACTACTATGAAGAGCGATTAGAAATCATATGTTGATGTAAGGAGAAGAGAGCTCAAGTTTGAAGTAGCTGATTGAGTATTCTTGAAGGTGTCTCCTATGAATAGAATAATGAGATTTGGAAAGAAAGGAAAGCTGAGTCCGCAATTTTTTGGTCCCTATGAGGTAGTGAAGCATATGGGAGAAGTTTCTTATGAATTGAATCTTTCATCAGAGTTAGTTGCGGTTCACCCAGTGTTCCATTTTTCAATGCTTAAGAAGTGCATTGGAAATCCTTCCTTAGTAGTTCCCCTAGAGAATATTGGGGTCATGGATAACTTGACGTATGAAGAAATTCTTGTTGAGATACTTGATAGGTAGGTCCGAAGGCTGAGGAATAAGGAAGTAATGTCAGCAAAAGTTCTTTGGAGAAACCAATTAGTTGAAGGGGCACTTGGGAAGCTGAAGCAGACATGATGACCAAGTATCTTTATCTTTTTTCCTTGAGCTTCGTTCCAACCTAAGGCAAAGTGTATCTCCAGCAAATTCTTTCTCCTTAAGTCCGTTTAAGTGCTCCTATATTATATTTTGTGTTGTGAGAAGCTGAATCCTTGTGATAGTGATAAGTCTAGTTGTAAATTCAGTGTAGAGGTGTTGATTATTGTCCAAATCCCAAATCCTAGATGACTCACATTCGAGAACGAATGTTTCCAAGGGGGAGATATTGTAATACCCCGTGTCTAGGAGTTTCTGTGTATCATACGACTTCTTACTTGTGTCATACACACTATATATGAGTCGTGTATGCTGAATCATATCCTAGATAGAGAGGCATGGTTAACATTCTACTGAAGATATAACTCAACCTTAGAGTCGTAAGTTTATCATATGAGTCGTATGAAGAAAGTCGTAAGTTTATCAGTATAAAACCTCCAAGATTCTGAACAAGCTACGAGTAGAGGGCTAAGAGTCATATGAAGTTGATGCTAGTCATAGATAGGACTTGTATATTGACCAGTGTGTACCCTCCTTGATTCTGCCAGGCTTACGTGTTGATGAGCCTAGTCGTACCCTTCCATAGGAGTAGTATGGTTGATTCGTCAGGAATGACGAGCATTTTCTGTAAAGTTTAGCTAAGGGCTTTTTTGTCTTTTGCTCTCTTATAACTTTCCATCCATGACCTATAATCCTAAAAGAGGCATTATTTTCCTATTTCTTCCAATCTAATAACAACCCTTACATCCTCTCATCTTCAAGAAAATCAAGATTAGGGCTTCTCCCATAAACTTATCCTTCAAGTCCAAAGATTCGAACTTTCTTCACAAGTCAAGAAACTTCATGTAAGTGGGGTTTATGAACAAGGTTATTCTTTCATCCTTGTGTCCAAAGTGCATGGTTTTGAGATTTAATTTACTTATTTTATATTAGGGTTCATAAACAAATAGCCATAATTTTGAATTATGATGCTACTATGTGATTGAAAGCTTTAAGTGCATCAAGGTTTACATATATTCATATTTTTTCTTGCAAGATTTGTATTATGATTTGAATTTTATTATCTTGACTGGATATTGTTGAATGATTTCCAGATGATTATTAAGCATGATGCTTTATTATGAAATCCTACAAAATAAAGCATGAATTCCAAGTCCTAAGTACAAGCATTAAGTTTACAAGGAAGTTTAAGCTTTTGAAACTTCATTCACGTACATTATAGTATGATTTAAGAAAGACTGATCTTTTGATATAAAGATAAGATGTGAAATCCACAACTTTCCATTGATTATGATTTAAAATAAAGAGAAGAATAACCGATTTTCATTCTATAAACCTGTATGCTAATTTAAGGTGGATTTCTTACAGTATGAGCATATAAGTATTTTGGGAGTAGTATTTAGCACTGAGAAAGAAATGTGGATAAACGTATCCTAAATTCCTAGAAACTATGAGCCACCATAGATTAAGATTTTTCCTAATATGGATTAAGTTTAGTGATCACTTAAGTTAAGATTCTATTTTGATGGCAAGGGTAGAACAACTCTCTCTAATATGGGTAAGACATTGGACTCCATGGTAGCTCACATGGTTTATGTTGGCTAAAAGAATCTCGCAAAAAAAGAATGAAAAGTAAGCTTTTAGAAACTAAGTGTTATGGCTCACAAAGTTTATTATTATGCTTTATTATACATGTTCATGATTTTGTAGTCTTTGTTTTATTCAAGCTCAAAATGAGTTATTTACGCTTAGCATGCATCATCTTAAAGTTTATATGAATATTTAGTTATCTTTTTACTTATGCATTCACCCTCATACACTCAATACATTTCAGAAGTACTAACCCACATATATATCTATGTCTTATATTCTCTTATAATGTAGGTTCTGGTGCTCATTTCCAACAGTATAGTTGACCACGAGCATCATTACCTGCAGCTTAACTTTTGGTGAGTCCGTATAGTTTGAGGACCCAGTTTCTCAAATATCTGTTTGTTTTTTGAAGTGTTTTAATTATGTGTCTTCTAGTTATGTTTGGGACAGCTGGGGTCTGTCCCAGTGGCTCTCTAGTCATCAGTAGAGGCTTGTCAGACTATTTACGTTTTAAGTTCAAAGAATGCTTTGAAGATTCCCAAGTTAAAGACTTTAATTAAGATATGTCATTGTTTACCTTCAAGTTTCTATTTATGTTAGTCAACTTTTTATGTGAGTTTCAAGCTTAGTAGGTATCATGGGTGAGCTTAGGGCTATCCATAGTTTTAAGCACCGTCTGACATTCAAGTGGTACTTTTGGGGCGTTACAAGTGTCTATATCATCTAGTTTGGGTTAAGGATTCCAACTCTAAGGATCTCCTTATCAATTTGTCCTTGTAGTTAATGAATTTTCTGAAGTATTTCCCGATGATCTTCTTGGGATTCCTCTCGATATGGAAGTAGATTTTGGGGTTGATATTTTACCGGATACCCATCCCATTTCTATTCCTTCTTATAGGCTGTCTATGATTGAACTAAAGAAAATAAAAGAGCAACTAGAACATCTTCTCGATAAGGGCTTTATTCATCCTAGTTTTTCTTTATGGTGTGCTCCTATGCTTTTCATGCAAAAAAAAGATGGGTCTCTTTGGATGTGTATAGACTATCGTTAGTTCAGTAAGGTTATGGTGAAAAATAAGTACCCTCTTCCTAGGATTGATGATCTTTTTGACCGGTTTTAGGGAGCTAGGTGTTTCTCTAAGATTGAGCTTCATTCTAGCTATCACCAGTAGAAGATTAGGGAGGTATATATTCCCAAGATTTCTTTATAGATCCGGTACGACCATTATGAATTCCTGGTTGTGTCATTTGGGTTGACTAATACTCTAACTGCTTTCATGGATCTTATGAATTAGATGTTTAGATAGTTTCTGGATTTTTTTGTTATTCTTTTCATTGATGATATCCTTGTGTACTCTAAGAGTAAAGAGGATCATGCCAATCATTTTTGGATTGTATTACAAACTCTTACAGACCAAAGGTCGCATGCAAAACTTTCTAAGTGTGAATTTTGGATAAGTGTTTTGACCTTCCATGGGCATGTTATGTCAAGTTAGGGGAATAAGGTGGATCCACAAAAAATCGACGCAGTTAAGAGATGGCCTAGACCCACAACTCCAACCGATATTTGGAGCTTCTTGGGATTAGTTGGTTATTATATAAGGTTTGTGGAAGTTTCTCATCTATTGCTGCTCCATTGACAAGGTTGACTCAGAAAAAGGTTAAGTTTTTATGGTATGATGCTTATGAAGGTAGCTTTGAGAAGTTTAAGGATAAGGTTACTTCTGCAATAATTTTGACCTTCCGAAGGGTACAGATAGGTTTCTTGTATATTATGATGTGCCCCGTGTAGGACTGGATTGTGGTTTGATGCAACATGGTATGGCCAATGCTTCCAGTCATCTTAGGGTTCATGAGAGGAATTACCTGACTCACTATCTAGAGTTGGTGGCTGTGGTATTTCCATTTGAAGATTTGGCACCATTATCTGTATGGGGTGCATGTGGATATCTATTCAGACCATAAGAGCTTGCATTATGTGTTACGTAGAAGGAATTGAACCTCAGGCAAAGGACATGGCTCAAAATACTTAAGGATTACGATGTGTGACTTTACTACTATCTAGGTAAAGCTAATATTATTGTTGATGCTCTTAGTAGGTTGTCTATGGGGAGATTATCTCATGTTGATGAGAAGAAAAGAGGATTGGTAAAGGATATTCACAGGTTTCCCAATTTGGGAGTTCATATTTTGGACTCTGAGGATGGAGGAGTGATTGTTCAAGAAGTGGTTAAATCATTTCTTGGTGTGGAGGTGCAGGAGAAGCAGGCTTTGGACCTCATACTTATGCAGATTAAGGATGATGTGTGGCATTCGAGATTGGGGAAGATGGAATTTTAAGGTATCAAAGAAGGTTGTGTATTCCTAATATTGATGGGTGATCAATCCCGAAACTATACCTCCTCACAAGGATAAAACGGTCGCTATCAATATATAGTAACCCAACTAGGTTAGGATCGGTCCCACAGGGAATACGCCAGAAATCCTTATCAAATTTGTTGAAATCACTCGCAGTGCGGAAAAGTAAAAAGGGAGAATTAAAATAGAAAGAAGTAACAAGTTGGGAATGCTTTTGGTTGGTATCAAGTTGAGATGAACACTATAATTATGTCCCCCTTGACATCTAACTCAGTAGGTTTATCGGGCTCAATCCACTAACAAACTACTGCATATGTAGAATCTGGCCAGTTAGGTATCACCAACCACCTTTTGGAACCCTTTGGTGAATTTTACTCATCTCTTATCGATCTCAGAGTGTCGTCTTACTAATACTTACCTTGGACCCCAGTTTTAACTATCTCCTCTCAGTTTCATATTGATTAGAATAAAGTTAATCATCTTAAGTAGATAGTGCAGATAAGTTTGTTTCAGAAATTAACCCTAAATCCTATTGTGATCTCCTTTTCCCAATCTCTACCTCTCTCTTAAGTTCATAATAAATACAAGCGTGATCCTAATGTGGACACCCATTAAGAAAAAAATCAAAGCAAACCAAACCACAATACATGTAGAAAACATAACCTAAAAGGATTGAACACTTCTCCTAATTCATTAATCCGACAGGATTCCCATAACCCTATCTAAGGGTTTTAGCCTCTCACGGTTGTGAAACAATCGAATGAATTCAAAAAAGAAACTATGTAATCAATCTCACAATAATTGAATATGAAAACCCAAAATCTCAATTCTATTAATCAACCAAAAATAAAGAACAATAGGATCCCAAGATCAAAATCCAATCTTGAAATTAAGGGCTTATCTAGGCCTTCTCACTAAAAATCATCAAAAGGGTATTTATAGATTATATGGGAACCCTAGAAATAAAATACTAAACAAATGAGTAAAATTGAGGTCGGTGGCCACTTACGGGCTGTAGGTGGAACCTACAGAGGGTCACTTCTGGGGCTTCAAACTCTCTGAAACTCTATTTTTTGTCACCTACTTTGCTACTTACGGCCTGTAGGTGGTACCTACGGCTAGTAGGTGGTACCTATGGCCCATAGGTGCCTAAGTAGGTGGTTAATTTTCAACTTTTCCTACAGTTTTCTTTCGGTTAGCTTCCAACACCTAGTTTCTTGCAAAATTACTCCAAAAACATATCAAATCCAACAAAATGGCCTTAAATGAAAGCATATTATCCAAGTTTAAGTATCATAAGTGTTATGAATCCATGACACATCAAGACCCTCAACTTAAAATATTGCATGTCCTCAGGCAACAAAACATAACAAAATAATGCAACAATGACTAACCAAGAGAAACCTAAGATATCTATGGCTTTCAATCATCAAATTTAGCTTAAAACATATTACCCTCTCAGAGTTCAATACTTTTAAAATCAACTATGCATTTCTATGAATCTCCACAATGTAACACAAAGGAATCAAGCTATGTAATTACATTAGCAACAAATAACCATGCATATGTACAAGTTAAACTACCCAAGCAAGTTAGCAACTAGCAACACAACCCATGAACTCTCACAACAAAGAAGACCCAATCAATTTTGTAAAATCATACATGTCAATGCAGGGACATATCAAGGGACACTCACACTCACAAGTGAATTTCCAACAATATGCATCAAATATCATAGCCTTACCCTTAAATTCTTTACCTTAGTTTTCAGACAGTTGGGTTAGGATCACTATAGGATTTTATTCATCTTGTAATATAGGCTGGGGGGCTGGTATGGTACATATGGATATTCTTAGTGGCTACGCCTCCTTAGCACCACACTACTTTGGAGTCCACTTATCAACCAATTTCTCTTTATTCCACCCTTATTTCTCCTTTTTTATTCTTTCTTGCACATTCAAGTTGGGTGTGGTTTCTTTTATTCTTTCTTTTTTTTCTTTTTCACAATTTTTCATTATCATTTTTCTACCATAACTAGTCCTACTTTATTTCTATTATTTTACCATTCTTCATATCCACTTCATATTACGCACCCCTATGATAGCCACCCTTAACTTAGGCTCTTTGCATGAGTTAAGGTACACAATGTCCAAGGGAGGACCAGCGCCAAAACAGGTTCATTATAATAAATATAGGAAGGTGAAAGGTGTAAATAAGAAAAATAGGCTACCTTTGGAAAGTAATTTAGGCTAAAAGTGGACTAATTTCAAGAATGGGCTATGATCCTTTTCGAACCAACTATCCTAAAACCTAGGCAAGACTAATCGGAAAGTTCTAAATTCAATACACAAAGAGAACTAAGTAGCATCTCACACACACATGGCACAAGGTTACATCACAAGATACTAGCTATCCAGTTCATAAAATTGTTAGCTATGATTATCATGTCCCTAATCCTAATGTCACATCGAGATTAACAATAGCCACACTATATACACATGACACAGTTTAAAAATAAGGTATTTGGAGGAGTATAATTTTTCTCAAAAATAAACAAAAACATATCAACTGCCTTAGATACTCATTTTTCTCCTAGTTAAACACAAAATAAAATGCAATACGCCTAAACATACTAGTTCTACTAGGAAAAGGACTCTGGCGAGAAGAGGTATGACAACAAAAGCCCCAAGAGGACATCAAGACCCACAAGCAGCCCCACCCTTAACTTAAGACATACATTATCCCTAATGAATTAGGAAGATACAAAATAAGAGAGTTATAAATATAAATATGGCATTACCAGTGCATAGATCTAATGTCAATAAAAATAACACGTACAAACAAAAAATACCTTGGGTTTTCTCCCAAGCAGCACCTTTTTTACTCGTGGTATGATGGGGCTTGGTTGGTTACTCAGACTTTACCAACAAGCCTATGGGTACCTTGATTACTCAAACTTCATCAAGGTAGCCCAAAAGTTGGCCTCTAGTTTTTCTCTTTCCACTTTGAAATTATGAATTTCACCCCTAATTATTTTTCTAATTTTTTATTATGCTAAAGGAGTGGTGGTATAAAAACAAAAGACCCAAGCAATAGATAAGGCATATTGTACTTCTTGTCCTTTACGTGAAAAAAATAGTTCTTTGATTATGGCTTAACACATTCAAGAATATAGACATATGTTTCCTCTTTTTTACACTTTTCTTCAAGTTTGGATGGCTCAATCAAGATTTTACTATCAAAATAAAATGTGGAAAAATGCTTCGAATGAGGTCTAATACGCCCCAACTCAAGAATTGTAGTTTTATTTATATCCCATATAACTCTAGTATACTCTCTTTGGTGACACTATCCATAAGAGTATGAGCAATCGTTGACTCCTACAATTTTAGCTTCTCAAGTTGGCTTTTAAAAAAAATTTCAATCTCACACCAACCATAACTAAGTTGTTGGGTGTTACATGAAGAAACTTTTGCATTCAACTCTACTTGTAAGTGGTAAATATCTAAGACAAACCAATCAACCTTTTGAATATGCTCATGATATTCATTTGCAAGGTATGTCAATGTTTCAATCAGGTTATCCTTATGTTCACACACTATATCTGTCACACTTCTATAATAAAGCACTATCTTAAAAGGATAAGGATCAATACTAAAGAAGTTTTCATCACCCCATACTTCCTATGGGCAAGTTGTCATATCAAGAAGAGTAGGCATACACTATTCTATGCCTAAAAAAGAATAGAAAAGAAAAATTTAACAACTTTAATAATTCCAATCAATCTAGTATTGTATTTCTCAGTAACACTGCTAAAATTTTGATCAATTCCAAAACTACACCTCCTTACAAGGATAAAGTGGTTGTTGTCAAAATATAGTAACCCAATTAGGTTGGGGTCGGTCCCACAGGGAATATATCAAAAATCTTTCTTGAATTTATTAAAATCACCGGGCAATGTGAAAAAGTAAAAGGGGGAGTTTAACTAGCAATGAATAACAAGTTATGAATGGTTTTGGATGCTATCAAGTTGAGATGAACACTAGAGTTATGTTTCCCCAGAATCTAAATCAGTAGGTTTATCGAGCTTAATCCACTAACAAACTATTGCACATAAAGATTCTGGCCAGTTATGTATCACCAACTGCTTCTCAATACCCTTTGGTAAATTTCACTTATTTTCTCTTGATCTTAGAGTGTCACCTTACTAACCCTTACCTTGGACTCCAATTTTTACTATCTTCTCTCATTTTTATGTTTATTAGATAAAAGTTAATCACCTTAATTAGATAGTGCAGATAAGCTTATTTCATTAATTAACCCCATATCACAGTTGTGATCTCCTTTTCCTAATGTCTACCTCTCTCTCAGGATCATTATAAATACAAGCGAGATCCTAATGTGTGCACCCACTAAGAAAATAATCAAATCAAAGAAAACCATAGTACATGTAGCAACAATTATCTAATAGGATTGAACATTTTCCTTACTTTATTAATTCGGCAAGGTTTCCACAACCCTCTAAGGTTCTATCCAATCATGGTTGTGAATCAATCTATTAAATTTAACAAAGAAAGAATGTAATTAATCTCACCATAATTGAATATAAAAACCCAAAATCTCAATTCAATTAATCAACCAAAAATGAAGAACATAGGATCCTAAGATCAAAATCCAATCTTAAAATCAAAAAATATTTGTAAACTTAGCCCCAAATGGCTTAATCTGGGTTTGATTAAAATGTACCATAACTTGAAAGAAATCAACTTGTGGGAAAAATATGTAGAAGTATGTGGCGAACTTTGTGGCTAAGTGTATGGTTTTTCAGTAAGTCAAGGTCTAATATTTAAGTCCTGGTGGCATTTCTCAAGAGATAGAGTTTCTTATGTGGAAGTGAGAGATGATCAATATCGATTTCATTACAGGTATTCCATGGTCTAGCAACTAGTATGATTCTATTTGGTTTATTGTGGATAGGATGACTATGTTTTCTCACTTCTTACATATAAGAACTAGCTACTCTGAAGAGGATTACGCTAATTTGTTCATTCAGGAGATAGTAAAGTTGCATGGTGCACTGGTATCTATCATTTTATACCAAAGTACAGAGTTTTCATCTTATTTTTGGCATTCATTTCATAAAGCTTTGGGTACTCAGGTGAACCTAGCACTACGTTTCACCTTTAAATAGATGAGAAACTAGAATTACCTATTCAGAATTTGAAGGATATGCTAAGGGCTTGTGTGATTGATTTTAAAGGTAGTTGGGTTGAACATTTATCTCTTATTGAGTTCAAGTATAATAATGGTTATCATTTTATTATTTAAATAGTTCTTTTTGAGGCTTTTTATGGTAAGAGGTGTAGGTTTCCTATTAGATGGTTTGAGGTAGGTGAGTCTAGGTTGTTTGGCACTGATTTGGTTCACCGAGACAAGAAGAAAGCGAAAGTAATTAGACAAAGACTTAAGACAGCTCAGAGTCGCTAAAAGTCTTATGTAGATGTTGGGCAAAGAGAGTTGGAGTTTGAAGTAAGTGATTGGGTGTTCTTGAAGGTATATCCTATGAAAGAAGTCATGAGATTTGGAAATAAGAGAAAGATCAATCCTTGTTATGCTGGCCCGTACCAAATTGTGTGGAAAAATTAGAATGTCCCTTATGAATTAGATTTACTAAAGAGTTTGGCTTCTATTCATCTTGTTTTTCATGGATGTCTCTTCTTTGATAGTTCCAGTTGAGGATATTGATATGATGGACTCCTTAACTGTAACGCCCCAAATCTGGTACTCAGAATGCTACAGGTGCTCATAACCCTGAAGGACCACAAGCTAACTCATGACTGATATCTGTAATTGAGCACTGAATAATATACTATAAATATGCAAAATATAAGTTGTAAGGCCATAAGGTTCAAAACTAAACTAATAATGAATATAAAACAATGCCTGTAATGGGGTATAACAATACCCAAAATTAAAATAAAGTATATGAAACATATTGTAGTCTGAAGGTCTCTAAACTATCTGAAATCTATGGAGTTGATAGGACATGTCCCTAACTAACTCCAAACTACTAAAATAATAAAGTAATAAAATAATCATTCTATCCTTGATTGATGAGGACTCAATACTAGTCTGGCTGCTGAACGTCTGATCTACTAAGAATGCTCGGGAGCTCGTGCTTCTAAACCTATGGTAGACAACACCATAGCGCAATTGTGTCATTACGATTGAATGTACTAGTATGCAAGTGAGGCAATCTGAATGCAAGGGTTCATATGCATGAACAATAATAACTGACTAATGACATGAACATGAACGGGTGAGAAATACATGTATGAATACATAAACTGGAACTAGTGCTGTGATAGTACTGAATATTGATGTACTGACATCTGAGTTTACTAATACTGGGATACTGAATAACTGAGTCTATTGATGGTATAAATTACGGAGTTTACAGGTAATCGATATTTGAGGTTACTGGTACTATATTACTGATAACTGATAACTGATTATACTGATACTACAAAACTATTTGAGTTCTTTACTGGACTGGGTGAATATATATGACAGTCCTAAATCTGAAGAACTATCTAAGTTCTAGACTAAACTGGATGACTGTATCTGATAGTTCTAAATCTGAAGAACTATTTAAGTTCTAGACTGAATTAGATTATTGTATCTGACAGCCCTGATTCTAATAGAACTAGCTGAGTTCTGTATTGAGCTAAGTGACTGTATCTAACAATCCAGATATCTATAGAACTGAACTGAGTTTTATTACTGAGACTGAATCTAAAATTGAGACTGTGGGAGGTAATCATCTAACCTACATGCCCCGAATCTAAAATGGTAGGGTCCAACCAGTAACCCCAGCTGGAAGGGTGTTAGTACCATGCCATGGGTAAAGACAAGCTACGAATAAACCCTCTCTGATAGGGAGCTCTTCCGTCAACCCCTTCTGTAAGGAAAACTCAAAGGAGATGTATAGTTCCTAGACTCGTAGGGGTACATCTCAACCTATGCTGGCTATGTAGTTCTGGAACGCAGGGATTACTACTAAGGATCCACCCTTTACTGGCTAACAGGTGAGCCCTCATACCTGGGTTAACTCAGTGCTGAATCCTACTCCCAACTGAAAAGAAACTAAACTGGTTTTACTAATTCACACTAGGCATAACTGAGCTGTTACTGATGGTACAGTTTTTACTAACTGAACTAAGTTCAATGAGTTTTATTGAATGATGGAATACTACTGAATTTTGTCAACTGACAGAATGCTACTGAGTTCTGCTAGCTGACTGAGTTACTGAGGTCTGAACTGAATATTACTGAGACCAAATAACTAACTAAGATTACTGAGGTTACTGGAGTGATACTGAATTTACTGAATTTTTCTGAGTCATATAACTGACTGAGTTCTACTGATCATGGCTTGACTGTGAGTATCGTAGAAACTGGCACTGGCTCTAGACACACAGCTAAATTGTCGGGTATTAAATACCCCCAGGACTTGATAGAATGAAACTAACAAGAAATGACACTTCTTGACACATAACCATACTCAACAACTCATAGTACAATCATTGGAAATTTTTATGAAGTATTTGACATTCATAATCTTGTACATGGATAGGAATGCATTCAATCACATTCATAGTTTCACAATTGTAGTCTCATGAGCATTCCACCAAACAACAACAAGGCATAGATTTAACATGGAAATCATTTTGAACATAAGGGTGAAACATGGATTCATCATTTAGGTTCTATTGAGTCATAAGGCATGATTCTTGTTCTTTTAGGTATTTTATCAAACACCTAGGATTCATAACTTAGGGCATAGGCATAATTATCAAATTAATACATTATAATTCCACAAAACAACTCAATTGATAGGTTTTCAAGCCACATACTAACATAGAGCCATGAAAACAGATTAAAGATTCCAACTTGAGATTCATACACAACATCACATGATCATAATTAATCCACAACATAAACATCACAATTTATAATTTAAAATTGGATTCTTGGGATTCATGGATGAAAGAAATCCATGAATAGACACTTGACATACCTTAGTTCTTGATTCTACAAAGATTGATAGTGGAATTCCCTTAAATTTGGATCCTCAATTGAAAACCCTAACTTGTTCTTGAGAGAATTTTGAGAGAAGTGGCTATATTATGGTTGAAATGAGGCTTAATCCCGTGTTTTAGACTTATATAGGGGTGGGAAATTGACCCTTTTGCCCCTCAAAGATGTGGATATTTAATGACTGATTACTGGGCATCGACGTTATTAGTGATGTGCCATGTCATGGAATCAACTCGATAGTTGACGCGTCGCGCCATATCATATCGAGCCTCACTACTTTGCCCCTGGCAACCTGCAATAATATCAACCAATGCGATTGGCGATGCGGTGAACCAAGATTGTATTGGTCCACTATTTTGGGATTTCGAACGTGGTCAAAACAAGTTTTGAAAAATCCAAAACTTGTTTGGGAACACCTATTGACCTTCCTGGTCATGAATTAGTAAGAATACGGACCATTAAAGGACATTAAAGTCATAAAATGAGACTGCAAACTTTCAAAGGCTAAAATAAGCTAAGTCTGGAAACTTAGCTAGAACCTTCTAAATATAGGAACCCCCTCCCCCCAACAAGCATAAATAGACTGAATTCAGCTTAGAATTTTGTGGGGTCTTATAATATCTCCTCCTCGGGAACGTTCATCCTCGAATGAGACTAACTAAGATAGAAAAATGATAAGCTGAAGTACATGATGAACATGAAAAACTGAAACATGAGTATATGACTGACATCACTGATTTGTTGAGATTTGTTTTGAGCATGCATATCTGATGCATAATTTTATGACTGGCATGACTAATAAGCTTAATATATTATACTGAACATGCATATCTGATGCATGAATACATGACTGATCTGACACATGAATGCATGACTAAATATGCAATGGTAATTGATACCAAGCTTATCATGGAAATCTGAGCATGAAACTGGATAAGTTCAAGGGGACTATTTCCTTAAACTGAAACTGCTAATGAGCCTAAAATTAATTACTAGATATCCATGAGCAGAAACACGTGAACATAACTGAGTCTGAAACATGATACATGAGTTGGATATTGTGATTTGAACTGAGTACCTCGAATACATGGCTTATGGCTGAGATCAAAGTTTGAGGGTCAATGCATGAGTAACCCTTACCCCAAATTGGATTCATTATGAAAAGAGAGAGCGGCACATTTATATCATGAATGTTCAGGGAATTATAGTCTATCTCCCCCTTGGGGCACTATGTCCCTTGAAAAATACTAGGCTGACTTTGCTGAGCTATGAGGAAAGCTGTGGCGATGTACAAGGCACCTTCTATCTGAATATTTGAGATCTGAAACTAAGACATAATACATGAACTGGGCTGAACATGCAACTACCTGGTTAGTCCATCTTAGAATGATCAAATTCATAAGACTCTGGATAGTGCGACTAGATGGAAAGATGGGAAATTGTACCATCTGAACTTGTCTGGCTGGTTGCTAAACTGAATTACTGGCTGCTTAACTAACTCATACTGGAAAATTCTACTCGATTGGAGTGTTCCTAGGACACTCTTTTTGTAGAATTATAGTGACTAAAAGGAGAAAGCGAATCTTGGCCTGATCTGAGCAGGACATCGGAATAGGAGATCGCTACATGTGGGATTCTTGTATTAGGAGAAAAGGCCTATGAAACATCATCTAAGATAAAGTGACTAAGCCTTATGCACTGCAACTGAGACTACTAAAAATATTCACGTAGGTGCTGAGCACAAATGCATAAATATACTAACTTATCTGATTAACTGAACGACTGATAGCTGACTACTGGGTCTGTAAGGCTGAACTGTACTTAGCCTAAAAGACTGGACTTAGACTATAGAGTATTATACATAAAAAGTAATGACTAACTGGGTAACGTAAGGTAACAGAGTATGAATGAGTGAAAAAACTATATTACCTTAAGAACGCAAGACCAAGCGTCCAACGTGATTCGAAAACATTCTGTAAACTGAGCTACTAAAATACCAATAACTAAATAAGTGGTGGCCATATGCTATGGTTGGGTAATCCTGAAAGTGAACTAAGTTTTTGATCTAACTGACTAGGGCTGGGACTGAGATTGTAGCTAATAGGTAATTGAGACTATAACCGTAACTAAGACTGTAACTGGAATAGAATGTTAGTTCCAGATAACTGAGGGTTAGACTGGTACTGAGGTACTAAATTTTGATGGCTAAATAACTAAAAATTGAAGGCCATGGTTCTGTAGGAGTATCTAAGTCCTTTACTAAATACTGATTACTGAATAATGTTGTAACTGAGGGCTGAAGGATAGAACATCAACACCACGAATTCCCTGAGGGGTCTAAACTATGGATATACATGACATAGTCTAAAATTTTAAATGATTATTAGGAGCGTAGCATGAGTCATGTGGGCTGAACATACTGTAAAACATGATGTGAGTGCATAAGTCATGAGCAACATGACCTGAGTCTGGAATTTCTATGTTCATGGGACATGATTCGTAACACTGAGTGAACTGGGATTCCTTATACTAGGAACTTGAAATGCACATGGTTCTATGGAAAGCATGAATATAGGTTGGGTTCATGGAATTGTAACATGATGCATACATAAGTGTGCATTGGGATAGGAATGGGTCGGGAATCATCTTCCCTTTTCTAATTTCCTACCCATACTGGTATTACTACTAGAAACTGAAGGCCTAACTTTCTGAGGTACCATAACCAGATAGTTCCTGTATACCTGTCGGGCTATGATAGACTGACCCACTAGGTGGAGACTGAGAAAGGTCCTTGTTAACATCTGATCTGACCTTAAAGTTGACTGGTATATAAAGAATTATAAAATAAAAAAAGCTCCTAAATTTGAAGAAGTGTAAAAATGTAAATAAGAGATCTGCAACATACCAGTGACTACATCAGGAGAACTTTCCTGATCGTGTCGGGACTGAAGTGGATAAATCCTATTTGGGCGTTGTCCACTGATAGTGCTGGAATTAGCACCCTACTGATTTAGATGGTCGGACTGAGTTGAAGGACGACCATGCTAACTTTGTGGACCAGGCTTAGGATAGTCTCAGACCTTGTGACCTGACTCACCACATCGAAACACACATTACTGCCCGCTCTACACACACCCTTATGATACTTACCATACTCTTTGCAAAGCAGATGAGTGAAAATAATGCTTGCACTATTCTAGGATTTAGATCCTGGCGCCCCATCCCTACGGTCATTTCTAAAATTTGGTATTGGGGTACTAACTGAAGAGGGAACTGGGACTAAAAACTTATGACTATTCTGAGAACAGTTACCACTCTACGACCTTGGCAAAGAAAAACTATAACTACCAGTTCTGGCTCTCTTAATTTCCTTCTCATTCTTCTTAAGTTTTTGCTCTTCAACCTGTTTAGCATGGACCATAAGTCTAGATATGTCTATCTCCTTAATCAACATCGCTGTCCTACACTCCTTAACCACTCTACCTAAAACCCCAGACACAACCTTGCTCATTCTAGATCTACTGTTTGCTACTACATGAAGAGCATACCTGGCTAATTAGGTGAACTTCAGGAAGTATTCTTTCAAACTCATGCTACCTTGTTTGAGATTGATGAACGCTAACACTTTGGCTTCTTTTTGATCTAAGGGAAAGAATCTATCTAAGACGATCATAGCAAACTCCTCCCATTCTATTGGCCCTGCGTTTGTACCCCTGTCTACCTTCTACTGCTTAAACCATGTAGGGGCTATATCTTATAGCTGATAGGCCACTAACTTTGCACTCTTATTGAAAGTCACTCCCATGATATCTGTGACTTTCTAAACCTGGTTGAGGAACCTCTGTGGATACTCTTCGAACTTAGGACTGGAGAATAGGGGAGGATTCATTCGGGTGAAGTCCCGAATCCTGGCTACAGTAGAATTGGCCACTGGGTTGGCTGGAATAGCAGTTGGTCATTCATTCTGAGATGTGACTGGATTGGCTAGCGTAGTGAATATAGTATTGAGTTCTGCATGAGAAATATGTTCGTCCAGGGGATCTGACTGAACGGGCTAAGGTGCTGACTGATTATTGATTCTCCTTTTGGTAGCCCTTTTGGGATGCATGTTTTATAAATGAAAAGAGGATCGTATTAGACTGGGATTTAAATTTAAACTCATTCTCACTAGCACGACATGAATACTGAAAGAAGGAAATTGTTCCTAAAACATCTCATAACCTCTTGTCCATAAGTGTGGTGTATAAGATACCCATGCACAAAACTCTACTCAATGCGGCTTTTCAGACTTTGTAGGACACTGTTGAACCTTAGGTCTCTAATACCAAGTTTGTAACACCTCGAATCTAGTACCCGGAATGCAACATGATGCTTATGACCTCGAAGGACCATAAGCTAAGCCATGACTGATATCTGAACTGAGCACAAAATAATATACTATAAATAGGCAGAATATAAGTTGTAAGTCCATAAGGTTCAAAACTGAACTAATACTGAATATAAATTAATGTCTGTAATGGGGTATAACAATACCCAAAACTGAAATAAACTGTCTGAAACATATTGTAGTCTGAAAGCCTCCAAACTGTTTGAAATTTGTGAAGTTGATGGGATATGTCCGCAACTAACTTCGAACTACTGAAATAATAAAGTAATAAAATAATCATGCTATCCTCGAATGATGAGGACTCACTGCTAGTCTGGCTGCTAAACGTCTAATCAATTAAGGATGCTCGAGAGCTCGTGCTTCTAAACCTATGGTATAAAACACCATAGTACAAATATGTTAGTATGATTGAATGTACTGGTATGCAAGTAAGGTAAGATGAATTCAAGGGTTCATATGCATGAACAATAATAACTAACTAATGACATGAATATAAACACATGAGAAATATATGCATAAATACATAAACTGGAACTGGGGTCATGACAGTACTGAATACTGATGTACTAACATCTGAGTTTACTAATATTAGGATACAGAATAACTGAGTCTATTGATGATATGAATTACAGAGTTTATAATTAACCGATATCTGAGGTTACTGATAACTGATAACTGAGTATATTGATACTGAAAAACTATTTGAGTTCTTTACTAGACTGGGTGACTGTATCTGACAGTCCTAAATCTGAAGAACTATCTGAGTTCTAGACTGAACTGGATGAATGTATCTAATAGTCCTAAATTTGAAGAACTATCTAAGTTCTAGACTGAATTGGATGACTGTATTTAACAGTCCTGATTCTGATGGAACTAGTTAGTTCCATACTAAGTTGAGAGACTGTATCTGATAGTTTTGATATCTGTAGAACTGAATTGAGATTTATTACTGAGACTAAATCTAAAATTGAGACTATGGGAGGTAATAATCTAATCGACATACCCCGAATCTAAATAGGTGGGGTCCAACCGTAACCCTAGCTGGAAGGGTGTCAGTACCATTCCATAGGTAAAGACAACATATGACTAAACCCTCTCTGATGGGAAGCTCTTCCATCAACCCCTCCTATAAGGAAAACTCAAGGGAGATGTATAGTCCCTAGACTAGTAGGGTACATTTCAATCTATGCTGGCTACGTAGTTCTGGAATGCAGGGATTGCTACTAAGGATCACACCCTCTACTAGCTAACAAGTGAGCCCTTATCCCTGGGTTCAGTTGGTGTTAAATCCTACTCCCAACTGAATAGACACTAAACTGGTTTTCCTAGTTCACACTAGACATGATAGAGTTACTAATGGTACAGTTTTTACTGACTGAACTAAGTTCAATGAGTTCCATTGAATGACGAATTACTACTGAATTTTGTCAATCGACAGAATGATACTGAGCTCTGCTAGCTAACTGAGTTACTGAGGTCTGAACTGAATACTATTGAGATTTGATAACTAACTGAGCTTACAGAGAATACTCAGATTATTGAGATCACTAAGATTACTTGAGTGATACTGAATTTATTGAATTTTACTGAGTCACGTGACTAACTGAGTTCTACTAATCATGGATTGACTGTGAGTATCACGAAAACTGGTACTGGCTCTAGGCACACAGCTAAATTGTCAGGTATTAAATACCCCCAGGACTCGATAGCATAAAACTGACAAGACATGACACTTCTTGACACATAACTATAGTCAACAATTCATAGTACAATCATTGGAAATTTTCATGAAATATTTGACATTCAAAATCTTGTACATGGATAGGAATGCATTCAATCACATTCATAGTTTCACAATTCTAGTCTCATGAGAATTCCACCAAAAAACTACAAGGCATAGATTAAAATGGAAGTCATTTTGAACATGAAGGTGAAACATGGATTCATTATTTAGGTTCTATTGAGGCATAAGGCATGATTCTTGTTCTTTTAGGTATTTTATCAAACACCTAGGATGCATAACTTGGGGTATAGGTATAATCATTAAATTAATACATCATAATTCCAAAAAACAACTCAATTGATAGGTTTTCAAGCCACATACTAACATAGAGCCATGAAAACACATTAAAAATTCCTACTTGGGATTCATACACAACATCACATGATCATAATCAATCCACAACATAAACATCACAATTTATAATTTAAAATTGGATTCTTGGGCTTCATGGATGAAAGGAATCCATGAATGAACACTTCATACATTAGTTCTTGATTCAATGAAGATTGACGGTGGAATTCCCTTGAATTTGGATCCCCAATTAAGAACCCTAACTTGTTCTTGAGAGGATTTTGAGAGAAGTGGCTATATTATGGTTAAAATGGGGCATAATCTCATGTTTTAGACTTATATAGGGGTGAAAAATTGACCCTTTTTCCCCTCAAAGATACGCATATTTAATGACTGAAAATTGGGTATCAACGCTATTAGCGATGCAGCACATCATGGCATCGACGCGATAGTCGATGCATCACACCATCATCATGTCGAGCCTCAGTACTTTGACCCTAGCAACCTACAATAATATCAACCAACGTGATTGGTGGCGTGGTGCACCAAGATCATATTGGTCCACTATTTTGGGATTTCAAACGTGGTCTAAATGAGTTCCGAAAAATGTAAAACTTATCCGAAAATACCTATTGACCTTTCTAGTCATGAATTAGCAAGAATACGGACCATTAAAGGACATTAAAGTCATGAAATGAGACTGTGAAATTTTAAAGGATAAAATAAACTAAGTCTGGAAACTTAGCTAGAACCTTCTACGTATAGAACCCCCCCTCCCAACAAGCATAAATGAACTAAATTAAGCTTAGGATTTTTTGGGGTCTTACATTATCTTATGAGGAAGTCTCAATTGAGATATTGGATAGGCAAGTTCGTAGACGAATGACAAAAGATGTAGCCTCAGTGAAGGTTCTTTGGAGAAACCAAAAGGTGTAAGAGGCTACATAGGAGGTTGAAAAGGATATGAGAGCCAAGTACCCGTTCTTGTTCCTTGGGTTGGTTAAAGGTGTTTGAGGTATGCTTTTCATTGTTCCTCTTGTCTTATTTTAGATTTTTCCTTGGATTCTACTATGATATTTTCATTGTTGTGCTAAAAATTTCCTAACTCATCATTCAGGGATGAATGATTCTAAGGTGGGATAATATAAGACCCCACAAAATTTTGATGATTATTTTTTTCACCCTCCCACGTGCGTAACATCAAATTTTTACTTTAATTATATTTAGGGATGTTAAAAGAGTGTTTTGGGAAAGTTTTGAAATATTTTGAAGGGGTTCGGGTAATTTTTAAACTCTGTGGTAGTGTGACTCTATGATAGTAGTGTGGTACGAAGGTTATCCTCCACGATAAGGGTTTGGCATAGAGGCTACCTTCTACGATAAGGGCGTGTTGCGCTTCTATTTTAATTTTGGCCAGTCTTTATTTTTTTACTTAGGGTGAGGGGTTTTTGGTCTTTTTACCCTTGTATGACTTATTAACATAAAATTGACCCTTTTCCTTTAGTTTTCAAAGATTAAAATCATTTTTTTCTGCTCTAACACAAAACCCAAGAAAGCTCAAGAGTTTTACAAGGAATTTCTATTCAAGCTTCAAACTTCAAATTCTCTTCACATTGTTCTATATTTCAGGCATATTGCTCATCCCTAACTTGTATTTTTCCATTGTGGTATTAGATTATTGAATTTTCATGTGATTTAAATTTTGGGTTTGAAATTGGGTTGAGGGATTTTGATTGGGTTTACTTGAGTTGCTTTCCCCATGGTTTAAATTATTTATTCCTGCTTTAATTAATGGTTATGGGGACTGAATTGATGCATTATTTTAATGATTGGAATGGGGGACATGGATTTCCCCAAATTGATGAAATTTTGTCTTGATAATGGTATTAACCTCAATCAACCTTGTAAATTTGGTTTGAATATGGATAATTGCATGGTTTAACTTATCTTTTGAACCCATTGCATTCAATTAAAGGATAAATGAATGAATATGGTTTTGGATGGCCTTAGTTTTGGATTTTAATAAAACTTGGAATTTAATTTGGTTAGAAGGATTGGTTTGGCATAATTACATTAGCTTGCAATCCTATTGGTATGAAGATACCATATTGGTAAATGCCTTAATAAATGACCCTTGATTTAATAGTTGATTTATGTGTAAAGTGTTTCATTTGGTCTTAAAGAGAATTGTGTAGCTCACCGTGAAGGTCTATATCCTAGGGGGATCAAAACTAGAAACTGTATTTGCCGGCGGGCGTTGAGGGTGCATGTGATCGTGTGCTTGTTGCACACATTATACATACATACATACATACATACATACATATATATATATATATATATATATATATATATATATATATACTGGAAGGGATATGCCCTTGGTATCTTTAGCCTTTCATTAATTTTTCTCAATTTTATGCAGCTAACACGTATTGGGTCCCTGCCAATAGAGGGAGCTGGACCCATATAGCTAATGGGTTCCTTTAAGATGGAGCGAGCTACACATTTTAGGTTAATGGTTTAAACTCTTATGTTCATGACCCTTTTCCCTGTCTCGACTCATATATATGCATATATAATTATTATGGTTTTGAATGGTTCTGACACTAGCATTATTTTATCCCTTATACCCAAATTACATACCAGTTCTTACTCCGCCGACCATCCCTAGATTCTACATCATTTCATGGTGTAGGGTTTAAAGGTATTTTTGTTGCACTTCTACAACATTAGGCGATTCAGTATTCTGGTGGATCTTCTGTCAATTGGTGAGCCTCTATTCTTTCTGAAGGCCCTATCATTTTGTCGTTTCTTTATCACTTAGTATTTATTTTTGGATACTTTTTTCATAGTCGGGGGCATGTCCTTAGTTTAGTATTCTGGTTTTAGAGGTTTTTGTGGACAAGTTTTGGGTGGTTGTTGGTTTATTTTCTTAAGCATTCATTTGGTTTATCTATCCTTCATATCATTATAATTGGTTGACTTCCCTTGTTTATATTTAGTTGGTCTTAAGGTAAAGCTAAGGGGTTGTCTCTGGCCAATAGTGGGCATGAGATTACTCGTCATGGCAAGGCTCGGGTTTGGGTTGTGATAGTATCGCAACTCAAGCTTTGCAATTGCAGCATATTTTAGCTGCACATGCAAACTGTAATCATAACTAGAGCCTCATGATCACATCAGGTTAGTCCTGGTCAGACTTGTTGCGATGCGAAAAATATACCGTGATCGCGGTATCTTTGTGACTACCAAGGGTATCACGATCTCAACCCTTGGCACTGCGATAGCGATGATCCAGATATAGTAATAGACTTAGAAGATCTCCAAGTCTCCACCAAGCCTACGAGATTATCCAAAATCCCATATACGCAATCAAACTAACAAACCACACTAAATATGATGTTTCGGGCTCAATAGAATTCCATCCAAGGTCATTTTGACAAAATATAGGTCCCATACCTAATTTCAAATTTCTTAACTTTCCAACTAATAGATAGAAATAAGTTGGGTGCCTCGAGACCCAAACCAAGAGTTTATCTAGCCTAGAATTTATGTTCCAGAGTTGTTGGCATTGTCAGAATTCTCAGTGAGGTCATCTACTAGAGTTTTGGTCCAAGACCAAATCCTAAACTGCAAAAAGCTTTAAAATAGGGAAATGAGTCTAAAATCTAAAAAAACCATCTGATCACCAAACCGATAGTTCGGACAAGTCATAAATGACCTATATCCACTATGGAAAGGATCAAAATTCCTAAAATGCATGCAAATTAAAGAAATAACTTAGTGTGTCTTTCCACTCTATGCCACGCTTAAGATGGAGGCTATTAGGTCTATAGGAAATCCATCAAGAAAATCAAAGATAATATGAATAGAGTCAAATGAAGGACTAACAACACTAACATTCCAAACACAAGAAGGAAGTGACTCATAACCCATCAATATTAGTCTCCTAGCTTGAATAAAAAAATAATCTTTGTTATCGCGTGGCTAAAAGAACCCTGCCACACAATCGCAGGTATACCAGGCATTGTTAACTTAATGATCTTGACAAAAGAATCCAAGACCGTATGACAAGGGAATAACCAATCCATATCCATAATCACAAAAATCTACCATATCTAACACAATAGTAGCAACCCGAGAATCATTCTATCATACAATGAGCAAATATAATCTATATGCCTAATCCACTTTTAAGGAATCAACCATGGAGATTTCTATATGAAATATCATAGATAAAGACTCCTAAGGAAAGCCCAACCACGGTTCATAATAAGAAAAATATATGATAATATGGATCCACAATCAAACAAAATAGAAGTAGGTTGATGGCACAATAAAATCGTACCTATGATTAGAGAATTCAAAGCCTTAGCCTGCAACCTACCAGGTTCAAAATGCCAAATGGGCATGTTGTTTTTATAAACATTTTATAAAATACTTCTCCAAGATAGATCCTAATGTGTAAGTTTCTTGATAAGGAAGCAAATTTTGAGTTGATAGTGATTATGTGATGGAATTTAACTTCCTCAAGAAAAAATTTATGTCGATTCCTATCAGTGTAGCCTAAATTAGTCACTACCTTTGAATTAATACATAATCAAAATGGCTTGTCTTTGGGTGTGGTCTTAGGCCAAAGGAAGGAAAAGCTTTTTCATCCAATATATTATGGTAGAAGATCCTTGAATGTGCACAATGAAATTATACAGTTATGAAGTAAAATTTGGTTGATGTAATCTATGTTTTTGTGAAGTTTAGAGTGTATTTGTTACACATAAAGGTTATTGTACATACCGACTAATGACCCTTTGATATTTCATGGCTAATAAGGAGGTCAAGCCTCAATTGATTCGATGGATTTTGCTATTTCAAGAGATTGCTTTTTAACTTAAGGATAGAAAAGTGTGTGAAAACCAAGTGAACGGTTATCTATTCATCATGACTCTAACAAAGAGATATTGTGTGAGACTAATATTGGTTAAACCTTTCCTTGTGAACATCGGGTGGTACTCTCTGAGAGTATTGAACACTAGTATGAACATTATACAAATTACATTGTATGTGGTTTACTTCTCGAGGATTTTAATCATTATCAAATAAAAAGATTTCTCCATGATATGAATAAGTACAATTAAGGTGAACCCTATTTATTTAGGAAGTGTATAGATGGCTTGATCCTAGATATGTGATGGAGTGAGAGATGCAAGCTATTCTTGAGGCTTGCCATTCATCCGCATTTGGTCACCATAGTGGTATGACAACTATTGCTAAAATTCTTTAAAGTTTGTATTATTGGCCCACACTACATAGATATTCTCATGACTTGGTTAGATATGCCCGCAAATCCAAATACAAGAAGGCCTTTGCAAAAGGCATGAGATGCCCTTAAAACCTAATTTTTAAGGTGAAGTTATTTTATGTGTGGGGCATTGACTTCATGGACCCTTCGTGAGAGCCTATAGGAACAAATATGTATTATTGACCATTGATTATGTGTAAAAAAAGGTGGAAGCAATTGCTTTGCCAAACAATAAGAGAAAGAGTGTCATGTTCTTCTTTAAGAAATACATATTTACAATGTTTAAGGCTTCTCAAATAATTCTTAGTGATTGGGGCTCTAGCTTTTATAATTGGGTGTTTGGTGCTCAACTTGATAAGAATGAGGTGAAGCATAAGGTGGAAACCCCGCACTATCCCCATCAAGTAGCCAAATGGACATTTCATATTGAGAAATCAAATTAATCTTAGATAAAATCATGAATATAGGACATACAATTTGGCTAGGCAATTGGAAAATGATATTTGGGCTTATCAAATAACTTTTAAAATGCCTATTGGTATGTCGCCCCATTAATTTGTGTTTGGGAAACCCTTTTACCTACTAGTGGAGTTAGAACATCAAGCTTTTTAGATGTTAAAGAAGATTAATATTGATTGGAAAGAGGACCCCCAAGTCTAGAGTGGAGCAAATACAAGAGTTGGAGGAATTTCACCTTTGAGAATATGAGAGTTCGATACTATACAAAGCATTAATAAAACTGTGGAATGATGCCATGATAGTAAAGAGTGATTTTTGTTCAGGATATAAAGTGTTAATTTTCAATTCAATGTTGAAAATAATTATTGGAAAACTCAAGTCTAAGTGGTCGATCCCTTTCATAGTGTTTAATATGTATCCTATTGGTGCAATTGAATTAGAGGACTATGAAAAGATAATATTCACGGTGAATGGCCAATAGTTGAAGCATTCCTATGGGAGTGGCCCTGAAGTTGCTAAAGTTAAAGTCACTATATTTTAATGATGCTTGTTGATGATAAATAACATTGTGTCACGAATATACCTAAGATGCTTCTTAAAAGGAAACCCAAGCTTACTTTTTATCATTTTAAACTTATTTGTGTACTTATTTAGGTTGTATTTGTAAATGTAGGTAAAAATCTAATTTCAGGACAAGGCATGGCAATAGTTTGATCATGGCCAGGTGAAATGCTATAGAAAATATAGCACTTTTGATGCTTAAAACTATGAAAATATGCAAGTTTCTTTGGTTTTTTGGTTAGATATGATATATTTAGGTTATGTTTTGCGGGAAGCTAGGTTTTGGAGGCAAAGTTCAAGAAAAAAGTGAAAATGGAGTTTTTGGTTACTTACTTGATTATTTTTGGGTCTTTGTGACACTTTCCGGATGTATGTGACCAAAGAATGTATTGAAACTTAATGTTGGAAGCTTGGTTACAAGAATTGGAAGGCCTGGAACTTACCTAGGTCAACATATGAACCGCATGTACCACATGTGGTCCATTTGTGACTAAGGTAAGTACTAGAATTGAAGATTCAAAGAGTGAAAGGGCTGAAAAAACTTTCGGCACTTACCTATGTCTACTTGAGGGCCGCATGTAGCACATGCGGACCGCATGTGGGTAACGTAAGTGCCAGAATTCCAAAGTCCAGAGAGCAAATAGCGCAGGAAATTTTTTGGCACTTACCCATGTCTACATGTGCCCGCTGGCAGGCCGCACGTAGACATAGATAAGTAACCACCGACCCTTTTTCTGCTTTATCATCTAGGCTTTGATTTTTAAGGTTTACTCATGTACTATAAATACCCCTTATATGTTTTGTACTAGAAATTATTGCACTTTTAAGACTTACAAACATATTTTGATTCTAGGATCCGAGTTTCATCTTGGAATTCTCTTGTATTGATTTTGGTAGATTAATTCAGTTAAAGTTTTGGGTTTTCAGTTGTGATTATTGTGATTACCTCTTATGCTTTCAATTATGAATGTTGTTGATTATATCACAAGCATGAGCGGCTAAAACCCTTAGCAAGGGTTGTCGAAACCCTGGCAGATTGATAAAGTAGGGGAAGTGCAACGTTGTTCTAAACTGATACCATGCATGAATTATATTATCTTTACTTTATTATCTATCTTAGTAGTTGCTAATATTAGGATCCTGCCTAGATTATTGCTTCTCACTCAAAAGGACGAGAAGTTCTTAGGAAAAGATAAGTAAAACAGTAATTTGAAGTTTAACTGTCGATCTACGCTACTAGGTATCTAAGTAAGATGGTTATCTTTCATCTAATAACTAGAGACTCAAAAGGTAATAGTTAACTGGGATCTAGGATAAGGTTTAGTAAGTTGACATCCTAAGACTCAAAAGGTAAAGGGTGAAATCTGTCAGCTAGTCCAAAAGATGGTTGGTGGTGCATAACTTATCAGAGTTTGTATTCAAGGTATCGGGTTGATTCAATAAATCACGATAATCATATGGAGTTGAAAAGTCAAGGGGACAGAATCCTAGTGTTCATCAACAATTGATTACAACCAAAGTTGATATTAGCTACATGTTCGATAGTGACACTTTAATTCCCCCCATTAACTTTTCTAGTTTGCCCGTTGATTACAGTAGCTGAAAACCGCAACTCCATGTAATCCCATGGGATTTAACCCCAACCTTTGTTGGATTACTATATTTAACAGCGACCGCATAATATTCATATTCAAGGTGTAGCTTGGGAATTATCAACATTTGGCGCCGTTGTCAGGGAATATGATGTTAAGTTGTGAATCAAGGTTGTTTCAGTTTTTTGGTCTTTTTTTTGTTCTTAGTTGGGTATAGCCGGTGCATGCCTAGTACACGGAGTAGAGGCAGGTCCCTTGTTCCCAGTGAATCCGAATCTAGAAAGGATCCTACAAACTCCTAGTATGATGACGGAGCAAAAAAGAGATGTTATTCCTGAAAGGGTTCGTGATAATGCACACCAGGCGCCTCCCCCTCCTCCTGAAGGAGTTTGGGACATTGTTGACCAGTACTCAACGGTGCTATTAGCATAAGCTACTAAGAGGATGGAAGAATATGCTTAGCGGATAGCTCAAGAGGTAGAGTTAGCTGTATAGAGGTAGGAAGCAGATCACCGAGAAGAACTCAATGGAAATCAGAACAAAGTTAGAGGTGGTTGTGGTCAAGTGATCCTAGTGTACAAATAATTGTATCCATATGAGAATGATAAAGAGGATCTGGATTATGTTAAGCCAACAGAGACTGGAGCCATTCTTCCTCCTGTTTTACACCAGTCATTAAGTTTGACATAACGAGTTCAATGATTCAGCTCTTAAATTTGAAGGATGTATTTGTGAGTTAGCCTACAGATGGCGCAAACATGCACCTTGAAAATTTCATTAGGATCTGCAGTTCTTACTCAAATCAAGGGGTAAATCAAGAGGTGCTTAGACTGAGGTTTTTTTGCTTCTTATTTACAGGGGAAGCATATTTATGTCTAGGAGAACTACCAAGAGGATCTATCACTACTTGGAATAAGTTGCGTAGGCACTTCTTGAACCGATTCTTTCCTCCATCCAAGAGGTAGCAAGTTAAGGACGATATTTATAACTTCAGGTAGATGCAGTCAAAATCCATGCATGAGGCTTGGTTTAGGTTCAATAAAAAGCAGAGTATTGTGCCCAACCATCAGATTTCAGGGACAAGTTTACTGGAGACATTCTACAGATACTTGACCATCAGTTCCAGAGCCATAGCAGACACCATCTCTAGGGGAGCATTTATAAGACTATGCTGGGAGGTAGCATCAGCTATGCTAGATCAGATCTTGCTCACTAACCGAGGGTGGCAAACTCAGGATGCTGAGAGGGGTGCTAGAACATATGCTATTGGTGCCTCCTGTGACTGAAAAGTATCTGATGATTTAGTGGCATAAGAAATTGCACTACTGAGAACTGATCTTGGGTTACTAGAAAACCAATTTGCAGTAGCAAGTTCCGAGAAAGTAAACGTAGTAGGAGCACAGGGCTCAGCGTCCAAAGCTTATAAGTCAGAATTAGAGGAGGAAGCAAACTATCTAGATCATCAGTTGGTTGGGTTTTTAGGCCAATGGTAAGGAAACCAAGGTCAAAACTATTATGATAGATACAAAGACCATAGTAGGAAGAGAGATGGTGATTAAAGAAAGAAGGATGACTACAGAAAGAAAGGAGGTAGGTACATTGCACCTGGCAGATGAGATACAAAATAAAGAATGGAAGAGATATTAACTAAGCTGGTAAAGGGTCAAGAAAATTAGGAGAATAGCCTTAAAGAAATGAAGGCTAGCATTTCAAGGTTGACCTAGAAGGTTGAATCCCATGCTACTGCTATTAAATAGTTGGAATTAAAATTCGAGCAAATGTCGGCAACACTGAACCAGAGGCAGCAAGGTATCCTTCCGAGCAATAACGTCCAAAATCCAAAAAAAAATGGTCATGGTCTTGCCATTAACACAAGCAGTGGTATGAATACTATGGATCCCCCATTACTTGCTGCAGAAGTGCCAAGTTATTAAGTTTATGATACACCTGAGACACTTATTGTAAAGTTAGAAAAGCCAACGGAAGGTAATGGTAATGTTGATGAGGCCATAGGTAAGGTTCGGTCATTGAGACAAAAATAAGACAAATTCCAAAACCACCCCACCTTTCCTTTAAAGACTGAAGCAAAAGAGAGAGGAAGGAAAGTTCAAGCGATTCATTGAGATATTGAAAAAGTTGAGCATGAACATCCCTCTTCTTGTGGCGTTGGGGAAGATTCCTAGATATGCTAGGTTTATGAAGCAATAGGTTACAAAGAAGAAAGGAGCTATGATTGAAGATGTTGATGGGTTGCACCACCATAATGCAGTCACGACTAGGTCTCTGGCCTAAATTAATATCTTATGAACAATACTTTAAATCACATGATTTTACAAAATTAACAATGAGGGAAGAGTAACATGCCTTAAATACCAAGAAGTACGGAGAGAAATCACCCTTGGAAGCCCCAATTGATTAGTCTCTTGAAAACCCTAATTATTCTTAACCTTGAGGATTAAAGAGTGTGAGAAGTTATTTTATGTGTTTCTAAGTGCAAATAGTACCCTAAAGAGGTTATAAGACGTGGCTTTCAAGTTGAGAGAAAGGAAAAATATCTAGAATTCCCTTGAATTAAAAGCTAGAAAAACTTCGTGCTTGGCTATGAATCAATAATTATCTCGTAAACCTTCCTTACGAATCAGGACCACGAGTCTTAACCAAGACAATGACCAAGACCCCCATACACCGTCAACCATATAACTCAACCAGATTACATATAACCAGACCTTATGACTCGTAGCATCTAGTCGAAGGCACTATAAAACTCAAATAGGTTAGACACTGGAAATCCTATGATTTCACCTAATGACTCATAACATATCTTCACATCCCTTATGAGCCACTCGTACTCAGAGTAGAACAGTTATGCTGACTCTGAGGACCTAGCTGAGGACAGTCTCTAACTTTGTGGCCTGGCTTGCCATATCTAAAGCAAATACCACTGCCAGCTCTGCAAATACCCTGATGGTGCTTGCCATAAGTCTGGCAAAGAGAATAGATGCAGGCACTGCTAACACTGCCCTGAGACTTAGAGCCTAGCACCCTATCTCTGTTATCGTTTCTGAATCTAGGAGCTAGAGAACTAGCTGAAGAAGGAGCTGGAACTACTGACTTAGGATAAAACTGAAAATGATTTCCTCCTTCTGATTTGGGCTGAGCAAAGTTGGAACTACCTGTCCTTGATCTCTTATTCTACTTCTCCCTCACCTTAATCTTTTTCTTCTCTATCTGCTGAGCATGAGTCATAAGCCTGGCTATATTTATATCACTATTCAACATCACGGACCTGCACTCATTGACCACACTATCGTCCACCCCAGAGACAAACTTACTCATCTTAGCCCTGCTATCTGCAACCACATGAGGAGCTTATCTAGCTAATTGAGTAAACTTAAGAAAATATTCTTTCACCGTCATATTGCCTTGCCTAAGGTTGATAAATTCTAATACTTTAGCTTCTCTCATCTCTAAGGGAAAGAATTTATCTGAGAAGGCAGTAGCAAACTCCTCCCACTCAATAGGCCCTGCATCTACAGCTCTCTCTAACTTTCATTGTTTGTACCAAGTGTGAGCAACATCCTGTAACTGATATGCAGCTAGCTCTGCACTCTCACTAGAAGTAACCCCCATGATATCCGTAACCTTCAGAACCTGATCAAGGAATTCTTGAGAGTCCTCATCTGTCTTAGACCCAAAAAAGGATGGAGGATTCATTCGGGTAAAGTCCCGAATCCTAGCTATAGCTGAATTGGCCACTGGATTGGCCGAAATGAAAATTGGTTGTTCATTTTGAGCAGCAACTGACTGAGAAAGAGTAGTGAATGCAGCTCTAAACTCTGCATGAGAAATATGTTCGCCCAAAGGTTCTTCGGACTGGGGGGCTGACTGATTCGCAGTTCTCTTCTTGGGAGGCATGTTCTATAAATAGAAGAGAAAGGGATTAAACTGAGAGATTAACTTGAGATTATGCTCACTGGCACGACAAGAATACTAAAAAATGGGAAACTATTCCTAAACATCTTATAGCCTCCTGCACATAAATATGGCGCGCAACACACTCATGTACAAGACTCTAATAGATGCGGCTTTTAGACTTACTAAGGCTCTATTGAACCTTAGGCTCTAATACCAAATTTGTAACGCTCCAAATCTAGTACCCAGAATGCTACATGGTGCTCATGACCCTGAAGGACCACAAGCTAACCCATGACTGATATTTTTACCTGTATACTGTATAATATACTGTATAAATATGGAAATAAAGGCTGAAAGGCCATAAGGTTTAAAGATCTGATAGAACATAACATCTGAAGATATGGTATATCAATACCAAAATAACTAAAATAACTGTCTGAACATGCTAGTTTGAAAGCCTCTAAACTGTCTGAATAAGAAGTTGATGGGACATGTCCCCAACTAACTCCAACTACTGAAATAAATTAATTAATGAGATCATAAATTAATGGTCATGTCCTCGAAGGATGAGGACTCACTACTAACTCTGACTGCTAAGACTGGAATACTTCTGATACTCTGGAGCTCGTGCTTCTGAAACTATGGTATAAACACCATAGCCCAAATGTGTCAGTACGTTTGAATGTACTGGTATGCATGTGAGGTAGGCTGAATGCAAAGGGTTCACATGCATGAACTATACTAACTAACTGGATAACAGAAACGTGAGAATACATGCATAAATACATAGTAACTGTAACTAAGTTCGTGATAACATGATTACTGAGTCTAATTATTAATAACATGAGATACTGATAGTTGTATAACTAAAATAACTAATACTGAGCGACTGTATCTGATAGTTTAGGTTCTGATGGAACTAGCTGAGTTTTGTACTATTCTGAGTTGATTGTATCTGACAGTCCTGAAATCTGAACAACTATCTGAGTTCTTTTACTGAGACTGAATGACTGTATCTGATAGTCCTTATATGTAATTGAAACTATGGGAAGTAGTCATCTAACCGACATACCCCAAATAATACAATATAGCTGAGTTGGGGTTCGAACTGTAATCCCAATTGGAAGGGTGTCAATACCGCGCCACTGGTAAGGACAATCTGTGAGTAACCCTCATATAATAGGTAAATCTAGAGAGAATGATGGGAACCCTCATATAATAGATTAAGCCACCTCATCTAATCTCATATAACAGGCTATGATGTCTCAACCTATGCTGGCTACGTAGTTTTGAAATGCAAGAATTGCTTCTAAGAATCACACCCTCATATAACAGGTGGGTTCCCATCCTTGGGTTTGCTCGGTACTAATTTCTACTCCCATCTGAATAAACACTGAACATGATTAACTGAACTAGCTGGACTAAGTTATCTGAGTTTCATTGACTGACGAAATACTACTGAGATTACTGAGTTTTCCTTAGTCATGAGACTGATAGAATTCTATGGATCATGGCTTCACTGAGAGTATCTTGAAAACATGACACTGGTTCTAGGCACACAGCTAAATTTTTGGGTACAAGTACCCCCAGGACTCGATGAGAAGAAACTGACAAAACATGACTTTCTTGATACATGACCACATTGGCTACACATTAATCCATAATTCATTGACTAAGACATTTCATCAAACACTGGATATGCATAAACTTGTACATAAATGGAGATTTCATATTATCATACTAGTATGGCACTTTTCCTTCACATAGGCATTTAATCGAGCACATAGGGAGCATGCTTTGGTTATACAATCATCAACACATCTAATAATCATGGATACATTAATCAACGTGTAAATTTAAGGGTTTATCATGATTATTATGAAAATCACCACATCCTAGGGTCAATCATTGGAATATATAATTTCAAAAATAAATCAAAACCCCACAACATCAGGAACATGAATTTCAATTCAATTAAATCATGAACATTCATAAATACACAAACCTTGGATTTTGAAAAGAGATTCTTGAGCTTCATGGGTGAAAGGGACCCATGAATCAACACATGACATACCTGGTTTGTGAGTTCCTTGAAGTTCTTGGACTTGAAGAACTTGGAATCTCTTAGTTTCTTGAAGAAGTGTTTGGATCTTGTTCTTGGGAGAAAACCCTAATTTGATGTTATAGATGGATAATGAACTTATGAACCTTGATCTGATATTATTAGGTATTAGAAAGTGTGGTAAAGGCACAAAAACCTTTTTAAAAAATAACTTAAAATAGCAGAACAAAATATGCAACAGTGGGTGCGACGGTCCGTCGCTATGTCGATGGTCAGTCGGTCCTGATCATCGCAACTGGGCAGACTAGTGGTTCACTGCCTCTTCTACAATGGCTTGGTGATAGTCCGTCGCTAGCTCGACGATCCGTCAGCTAGAGCCGTTGCTCTTAGGCAGAATGTGGTCTCACTACGACGGCTTGGATGATAGTCCATCGCTATCTCAATGGTCCATTGGCTCTCACCATCGCACCTGGGCAGTTTTGACTACTTTTTGTATTTCGTCCATAACTTTCTGCCCCGATACTAGATTTTGACGAAACGGGTATCGATGGAAAGCTTATTCAATTTTCCACTCAATAAAAAGTGAAAATATTAAAAATTCCATGTGTATAAAGTGGATTCATCTTTCAAAGTAAGTTTATAATATTCTTGGGACGATTTCAAGCTAGGTAGAAGTACGGGGTATTACAGAAAAATATAAGGGAGATTGTTAGATACATGCCCGAAATGGGGGCAATCCAAATCCATAAAAACTACTAAAGTAAGAGGGGAAAGGGAATATGCTAATGTGCACCAAGAGACATATCTGGATGTATCATTATCTATATAGACCTCAAGGTCAGGGCCTTCTTCATCCATACAGCACAAAAAGGAGAACAATTGTACGTACTTTAACTCCAGTGAGGGAAGAGGCTTGTTAGGTATTACATACTTGAACATGACCCTAAAGTTCTTCCAAGTCTTGACAAGTATACAATCCTAGGAGAACATCTTCTTCTCTTGATCAAGCTCTCTTTGGAGCTCTGCATAATCTTTAGTAGTGCCAAGTGGGGATGATTAACTAAAAGATACTGAACCATGGGAGGAAAGTGAAACTTATCTAGAAAATCCTCACAGCAGTCTTGCCTTTCTTTATAAAATGCTAAGTCACAAAATAGTAGGGAGGATACTCCCTGCCTCCCACTATAGCAAAAGGTATCCCACCACCACGGGATAGGTATAACAAGAATATTCCAACTATAGAGGGATCTCTAAAGTGGGATGAGGTTGTTATAACAACCTTCATCATCCCAAAACTTAATTAATGCATCAATGGAACCCTTTTGCAAAACTTATCTTTTTTTAACTTCTTAAACATAGATCGGGGTTGGGAAAGTGTCATAGGACTGTTAAATGGTAAAATATAGGTGTTTAAAGCCCTAATCAAGCCTAAATTATCAAGACAACTTTCAAATAATACTTTGCATTCTATCCTTGTTCAAGACTTAAGTTGGCCATGAACTCCATAAATCTTGCGTGTAGAATGCTATAGGGGTGTTTTAATTGTAAGGGAATCAATTATTCTTCAAAACCTCATTCAAATATAAAAAATATTTCAATTTCAAAAACCAAACTCCAACCTATATGTTTCATTGATTTCAAGTACCAAAAATAACTATATTATGAGTAAAAGAGTAGGGAGGAAAAGTTAAAGCAAAATTTACCTTGAATATAATGTTAGATCAAGTTGATTGCAGAAGGGAAGTGAGTTTGTTTTTTTTTTAATTTGGATAAATAAGAAAGGAACCCATTTGTCACCATTAAATTTGCCCTAGTCCCACTATAGCAGCCTACACCCTAATATTGTGGTGCCACTATAGTAGGAATATTTCTTCCATATTAGGACCCAATCTATTTCAGGGATGGGAAAATTTATCTCATCAATTTTTTTTAATTATGATATCTAGGCATATTGGCTAAGGACCTATTATGTTTGGTGGTTATTATTTTCATTCAAAGATGGCCTCGTGTGAATTATGGTTGTGAAAATTAATCTGAGAGAGAAGGTTACATAATTAATACACATGAGTATTAATAACCAGGTGACCTTTTCATCAAGTTCTAATCCTATCGTGATTTTTTTGGGATGAATGATGGGTAAATTTGTATTTGTAGTAATGACCCACTCCATTGTTACAAAAATCATTGAGTTCAAAGGATAGTGTATGGGAATTTTTTTATGCATGAAATAGATTCATAACTAGACTTAGTTGAATAGATTTGGAAATTAAAATTTGTACGGGTACATTTTGTTCCCCACTAGTGGGAATTCTCCCGCTATAGTGGCCATGTGGTAGCGGCCTAAATAGTCCCTTATTTTATTTATTTTTCCTTCTCTCTTTAGTAGAAAAAGAGGATAAGGCTTCATTCTAAAACCTCCTTAGGGTTTCCTTAGAACTCTGGAGCAATAGAAAATAAGGGCTACGCTATGGTGTGGTAAACCCCAACATTTTCTTGCGGATTTCACAATAAAAATCACTAACATTAAGCCAAATATTCAAGTTTTTGCCTCCATAGTAGTTGTTTGTCACCCAGGTGTGCTATGTTTAATTGAGTAGAAAAGACCTATGTTGGAAACTATATGCATAACACAGATTGATGGGATATTCTCTGTGTAGGCATAGGTTAAGATGGTCATTGTAGTGAAGCATAGTTAAATTGACAGTGTCGATTTGTTGAATATGAATACTCTATACTTGTTTTAAGAAATTGATTGAGTTTTGGGATATAAATTATAGTTTATGTTTAAGTTTAGGAGTAACAAAGTATAGATGAGAATTGTTAGGTAAGTATTCCAGATATCGGTGGTCTAAGGTAATGTGCATGTTGTTTAGTTTATATGTTCATGTTAACTTCCTTTTTGCTTACTTATTGCAATGCATTATGTAAGTTTTGACTTTTTGTATAATGTTACAAGTATTAATGACCTAAAATGAGATTGTGTGAAAGGGCTTGTTTTACAGTGCAAGTGGTGTTGTGTTATATCATATTATGATTGTTCGTATTGTAATATAGTTGATCTTATGAGATGGACCGGTACAGTTCATCTTCATAGAATTGGTGGTACTATGGGAGTATAAGGGTAGGGATGTTAGAATAAGGGTGGTCTAACATTATTTTGGTAAAAGGGTGACATACACTAGATATCTGGGTGATTTGGTACATGAGCTATGCTCGTCCCTTGTAGGTCATGGATAGTGGGCAACCATAATACCCATAGCATGTGTTTACATAATATTAGTGAGTTTGACAGTTCTATGAGTAGACCTAATTGCATTATTGTTGATATTTTGGTTTCCTTGGGTGAATCGATTAAGTATATTGTTGTTATTTGGATACATGAGTGGTCAGGTTTTTTGAGATATTTGAATCATGTAAATATTTATTGTTGTTAGTTGAACAAGGAAATTGTGGCAAGGTTAAATTAATTGATATTAGATGTGTAGTTGTTTGGTTGAGTATTTTTATTTATGCCTTGTTTCTCTAGTTTACTTTACTTAATGGTGTAAGGTAGTTGTGGTTTGAAGATGTAATGTTTGACGTGTTGCTGAATTACTAATTAAGGGTGAAAATCTGTGCAGTCGTTAAGGGATGCATTGTCCCTGAGTTGTAGGTTTTCCAAAAGCATGATTATTAATGCATCTGACATGAATGGTTACTAATGGGGTGGAATTCAATATGGTTATGTGTCATTCAATTCATAATTAAGTAAGTATTAATCACGTAGTTAAAGGAGATGTAATTGTGAGAGGTGTTGTATTGACTCTAGATTAGTGCAAGTGGGTAGAAGGTAAGTGACAGTCCAACAAAGAGAGCATAAAATCAAAATGGTGAAAACAACAATATGAGAGTTCAATTTTGTTTACAGTTTTAATTAAGTGCGTGTTTTATTTTGAATATTTATCTTATGTTTATATGATTTAACTTGGGTCTGTCGATGATGCTTACCAGTATATGTGGTTGTACTAACATACTCTTGATATAACCTTTCTAGGGTATATTCTAGTTGCATGGTCAGTTTCTTGCTTGATGCAATTAGAGATCTACAACAGCTTCTATCTTTTGTGTCTTAAGGTTGAAGCTAAGTCATATGTATTTTGGGTTTTCTTTTAGTACCTCTGGTACCTGTGTAGACAAGGTCTTTGGGGTGTAGCATTTCCTAATGTATTTGAAGTATTGTAATATATTTGTAATAAATAAAAGGTTTGATGAGTTTCTTTTATGACTTATTATTCATTAAGTGGTAAGGGTTCTCCTATCTAGATGTACTAGAGTAGGTTCTCACACGATCCGATTAGTTCTGCTGTGACATAATATTTCAAAATTTATTAGATGTTCTATTCATGTGATAGAGCGTATAGAACATTTATTATTAAGATGTGAAGTTACAACTACTGTATGGAACCATTTTATTAGAGCAGTATGTATTTCTAGCTCTCTGGTACAATTGAAGCAATCTATGAGGAAATGGTGGACTAAAGAAGGTAATTCAAGATTAAACATGCAATTCTAGGTTGATCCTATAGTGACTCTATGATTCTTATGGAAACATAGAAATACAATTTTACATGGAGGCTCCTATCTATTAGCTGAGTTATATGGGATATTAATGATACTATTATGAAGCTACAAAAATGAGATATGATTGGGACTTTTGTACCAACATTTGGCCTATGTTTATATGATATATAGAAGGTTACATGGCTACTTATAGCATTATAAGTGTTAGGTGGAGTCCTCCTCTCACTAGTCATCTAAAATGCAATATATATGTCACGACGTAATTCTTAGGTTTGATGGCACCTACTATAACGCACCAGTAGGTAAGCCAACCCATAGCCCAGAATAGCTAGTAACAAATTATAAGGAGAAATAAATAAAATAGTGGAACAAATTTAAATGAAAGAATAATATAGAATACACCCTCAAGACTTGGTGAAATTAATACGAGAGCTTCTAATACAATCATAGTACAAAGAGAACAAATATATACATGTACAAACTACATCCCAAATACAAAATGGAGATAAGCCTAATTAGTTCGAGGAAAAGCAGGTTTACTCCAAACATCAGGATCTCACCACAAATCTTCAATGCAGAGATGCTTTGCATGATGCACACGTCAATAACAAGAATTCATACTATGATCTGCAAGCTACAGAAGTGTTGTATGAGTACCAAACATGTGGTACGTAGTAGGCATCGACCGACTGAGCTCCAAAGATAATGCAAGCATATATAACACGTAAAGTAGGAATATAAACTAGAAGAAACTATCCAAGAAACTAAACATAATCATGCTAATGATTCAATAGTAAACTATCCTATTCTAACAGTACTCTAGAACGTAAGTACAAATCGCTAGCCAATATATAAATAAAGAGTAAAAGAAGGATATATAGTAGTAACAAAAGGCTAAAGGACACATAAATGATATGAATGAATAAGGAAAAAGAGGCACATACAGTAATACCATATATAGAGAGAGAGAGATAATAACTTGAGGGAACTAATCTAACCTCTCGAGGAACATAGACAAGAAGGAAAGCTAATACTAGAATTACCAGGGTCTCTAACCAAAGGAAGACTAAATATGAGATAATCTAACAATATCTTACTATGAAAAAGAAAAGGAATAAAAAATGCACCGACAATGTTGGATCCCATTCCATAATCTTCCTGCCACTAACCACAATAACCAACAATAAGGTAACTTGCTAGTCTAAACAAACAATAACCTAACTGGGCCTCCATAAGCCCAGAATGTCCAATCAAATGCTCAACAAAGAACAATCATTGCTTATACCTATACAATACTCTTATAAGGCCAATAAATATAAGTAACAAACAATTATACTGGTGATAGGCAATGCATATAAATGAATGGATGCAACATAACCAATAGTATACCATGTCCATGAATCCTCCCAACCATAAGCACCAGACTCAAACTAGTTTACTAACATAATAAGTTCCCATCAGTGCTGGACTTGAACTAGAAACAGTATCATAGATGCCAAACTCAAACTTGAAATCATATCAAAAATGCCAGACTTGAACTAAAAGTAGTATCATAGATGCCTGACTCAACCCAAAAATAGTATCACAAATACCAGACTTGAACAAGAATAGTATCATAGATGCTGGACTCAAACTAGAAATAATATCATAAATGCTGGACTTGAATAAAAAATAATATCATAAATACTGAATTTGAACCAGAAACAGTATCATAAATGCTAGACTTGAACTATAATTATAGTGTTATAACGGAATAACCATTGCCCGAGATCAACTCTGGGTCTAAATCAGCAAAATAGCATTGAAAGGGCCAAAATCTCTCTCGACCAAAGTAAATAGTAGTGTTAAAAGAGTAGATAAACCACAAACCAAAATCAATCTCCTAATTTCTAAAACATCATCTTTAGTTTCAAAAGCTCATAAATCATTAAATCAGGTTGTATGATTCTTGTTACAAAAGAATTTGTTTTAAAACTGAAAAGTGGAAAGAAATCCCTTTTTAGAAAATAATATCAAAGTCATGGTTTTTGCAGGAATCGTACTACAAAGTAAGTATGAATACGCCTAAAAGTATGCATGCCATCATAGTATCTAAACACCTAAGCGTCTATACATTAGAATCACATCTCAACCAGTAAGTCGAATGATAACCATATATTAAGGAATCCATAATATCAAACTATGGTTAACATTCTTATAATAAGGGTAAAACAAGTCTCGTGGCCATATCAAGTATTTCATCATAAGGGTCTGGTTACCTTACTAGTCCCAAATTACCTAAATAGGCTAAGAAATAATATATAGTGATAAAGATACTCTATAATCCCTGTCAGGCATGCAGAGATAATATACTAGTGATAAAGATACTCTATAATCCCTGCCTAGCATGCAATCCATACAATACACAATCTCACAGAGAAAAGTAGACATAAGCCTACCTCGATGCCAAACCGCAATTCTTGAATCATCCACAAATCACTTGTCTTTTCTCCATGATCCCAAAACACTGCCACGCTATCAAAATAATAATATACACATCAATAAGAGTAAAATAAGACCCATATTGCTATAACAATATTCGTGTTGAAATTCAAGTCAAGCACAGGCTTGTATGGCCCATAAACGAAATCTAAAATTGAATCCATCATGAGGTTCCTAAAAGGACAAGGAATGGATTCTCAAAATTTGAGACAAAAGTGAAGCTCAATCGAGGCAAAAATCATCCCACCAAGTTATGAAATTCAAAAATTAATTTCTAGGAATTTACAAGGAATAAAGTGGAATTTTGATAGGGAAAATGATCAATAGGTGTTGAATTATCTTACCTTAGCCTCAATGGATGATTTCCTATAATTTCCCATGCTCCAAGCTCCAACAATGGTAAAAAGGGATTTTGAATCATAATTTTGGTTGGAAATTATGAAAAGTAAAATTGGTGCTCTAGGAAAATGAGAAATATGGAGTTTAATCACATATAAAATGATTATATGAGAAAACACATCGATAATAATCAAAATAAGAGCTTCCTAGCTCCCAAAATATCAAAAATATGAAATGGGTTCGATTTAGGTCTTATACTCAGTGATGGTCGCTTAAGTGACACTTTGTTCGCTTAACCAAAATCCACCCAGACCAAGGGCCTTGCTAACCTAAAATCAATGTTCTATAGCTGATACCAACGTCAAAATTCTTATTTGAGGTTGTTCACTAGGAGTTTTTTTCCAAGTCTAATTCCTTAATAAAGATAGCTCTAAAATAGGAAATGAGTCTAAATACCAAATGAACTGCCTGATAATTGAACTAACAGTTCTAGCAAGTCCAAAAGGACACGTAGCCACTATGAAAAGGCTTAAAATACTGAAAATATATAAAAATCAAGAAAATAACCTGGAGGATCATTCCAACATATGGGGGCTTCTAAGGGTAATTATGGTCCTAGTTCTATATATTTACAAATTAGAGATCAAGAAGGGAACCTGATTGTTGTAAAGAAGTAAAAATACTTGATACTAATAGTATACTAGAATAAGGGCCATAAGAGAAGGTTTGATTTACTACAAGGGATTTTATTCTCAAATGTCATCATAAAAACTGATTATACGACTATGGTTCAAAGAACTCGTGCACCTTTAGCTACCATTTGGGAAACAATCCCCCAAAACTTAAAGACACCCCTTGGTTCCAAGGTTGCCTTCCTGGTCTCGCATCACAGCACTTAATCTCAAATCACCTCCAACCCACTACCCCCAAATTATTTCTCCCAAAAATAGTCTAACAATGGAAGTCGAGCCTCAACACAAATAAAAATTTTCCTAAGATCGGAAATATCAAGTTGAACCAACTTATTGGATGAGAACAGGATGTCCAAAGCAAAATATTGCTTTGAGGATGCAAGAAAATCTAAACTCCTCGAACTCACCGCCTTCTAGCATAGTTCATCTACTAACAAGTTTTCCTTGCCTAGATGGTACTGTAATGACCCTTTTTGTCAATATAGCATAGTCTAGAATACCGAAATTTGAATTAAGTTTCTCGTCAGATAAAGAGTTAAAAATATTCGGCTAGGCTAGTCTTGGAAAAATTCTTAGTGTGTTATTATATAGGTAAATTCACAAATAGATAGGTTGTTTATTATGTGATTTAAGAACATAATGGAATAGGTAAGAGTTTAAGTAGTTAATAGCAACTTTTGAAAGTGTATGTGGGTCAGTAGAACTCTAGATTCAATGTTTGACAGAAAGGAATATAATTACCCTCCAGATCATTTACTTTATTTTCATACCTTTTCGGCGTTTAGAGCTTTCTTATTGCTGCATAGATCATTTAAGACTTGTTGGGAATGACATTTTGGCTATTGGGCAGTTTACTTTATTTTAAGAGTCATTTCTCTGTTTTGGAGTTTTTAAAGTTAAGGAATGGTTTTCAAGCCAAAACATTAGGTAAACAACCTTAGATGTAATTTCTAAATAGCTCATCATCTCTAGAACATTGATTTTAGGCTAGGGGTACCCTTGGTCTACTCTCGAGGCTTCCATACTTATTTTGGGGTATAGGATGGAATTTGACAAAAATGACCCTTTGGGGTATGGGACACATTTTTATTGGAATAACCCAGGATGGAAATTTTGATAGAGCCATGAGTCAAGAATATCTAATTTTTAAGGGTAGCATAGTCTATTTATGAGCATGGTATTTCGAACCAATACTGAGCATCAAGATAAAGTTCATTAGGAAAAGTTAAACTTCGTTGGTGCCAAGTATTCGGTTCACCTGCTTAAGTGGCTAGAGGATTGTATTATCGGTACATGCGTTAACACCTGGACTCTGCTTAAGTGACATCTACTTTACTGGCCCTACACCACTTTAGCAGTGCTTGCTAGCCTAAGTCTAGTTGTTTTAGCAATTATTTAGCTGCTAATGTGGCCCCCAAAACACCTTACATATCTGTTCACTTTTTTATTTTCCTAATTTCTTCATAAGTGTAAAACTCTATTTTAGACTAGTATAAGCCTTGTAAATATGAGAGACATTCGTGCAAAGGGGTGTTTATTTAGGTATGTCAGGCTAAGGTGGCCATTCTAGATCAATCGGGCCTATTAAATGTAGTAGAGTTCTAGGGACATGTTATGACTATGGGGTTACTTGTCACTTTGCTTGAGAGTGTCCTGTCATGGGATGATTGATCCTTCAATTTAGAGTAAGCAACTAATTAAGGCAGTATGGACTCCAGTAAGGAGTGGCAAACAGGGTCATGGTGGTGGTCCTTAGGATTTTAGATGTTGTCCTCAGGTAGGTAGGATAGGTGGTCATAGAAGGCCATTTTTATGTTGTATTGAGTAGGCTATATGTTGAGGCTTTGGATTATATGATCACATGTACAATTTCAGTATGCTATCAACCAATTTCTACTTTATTTCATCTGGGATCCACATTTATGTATATTTTTACTTATTATGCATCATAGTTGGGTTTGTCTTTAGAGTTCTTATCTGTGCCATTACATGTAGATATTCTCATGGGTGATTCCCTAGTAGTGGATTGGATATATAGATCATGTTTAGTGACTATTTGAGAGTATGATATACGGTTTTGATCTCATTGTGTTAGATATAATGAATTTTGACATAATTCTGGGCATTAACTGGTTATCCCTTTATCATGTAGTCTTGGATTGCTTTAGCAAGATCTTTACCTTAGCCATGCCTAGCATATCACCGATTATGTGGTAGGGTTCTTTTTACCGCACACCAATAGGGATTATTTCTATTATTCTATCTAGGATACTAATATCGAGAGGTTTGAGTAATTCCTTGCTTATGTTTGGGATATTTGTATTTTGAGTTTGATTCTTGAATCTGATCTAATTTTTCATGATTTCCTAATGTTTCCCATACCAACCTACATGTCCTTTCTCCTAAGTGATACATAGAGTTTTCAACTGACCTAAAGTTACTCAATTGACCTATTTATATGGCTCTTTATCATAAGGATCCTGCTGAACTTAGGGGGTTAAATATTCAGCTTCAGGTCTTCTCGGTAAGGGTTTCATCAGAATGAGTGTATTGCCTTGGGGTGATTTAGTTCTATTTTTTAAAGAAATAGGAGGCTTCTATGGATATATGCATCGCCTATAGAAAGCTGAATAAGGTGACAGTGAAGAATAAGTATCTTATGCCATGTATCAATGATTTGTTTGATCAGATTCAAGGTATAGCTATGTTTTCTAGTTGAGGATTAGGGTAGATGACTAGTGTAAAATAGACTTCAGGACTCATTATAACCATTATATGTTCCTGATGATGTCCTTTGGTTTGACTAATGCTCCAACAACATTTATGGATTTGATAAACCACATTTTTAGGCATCATTTGGAATCCTTCATAATAGTTTTTATTGATGACACTGTGGTATATTTGAGGATCAGAGAGGAGCACGAGTAGCATTTGAGGACTGTGCTCCATAGAAGGTCATTTTTGAAGCTTTTAATTTCTTCCAGAATCAATTCTCTGCTAAGACATTCAACGTGATTTATCTATGATAAAGGAGATCCCCATCACTATTACAGAGGCTAATAATCAGATGTTAAAATTTATGCCTATAGAGGAAAAAGTCAAAATAGTGGTGTTTTAATTGAATGGTGATAGTTCTAGTGGACCTGATGGTTTCACAGGTAAATTCTATCGATCTTGTTAAAGTATAGTTAGGACGGATATTATAAAAGTGGTTAAGTTCTTTTTTGAAGGTTATACTTTGCCTAAATCAATTACTCACACTAACTTGATTTTATCGCCTCAAAAAGGTAAATGTTCTTACTTTTTGTGACCTAAGACCAATCAATTTGAGTAATTTTAATTTTTAAACAAAGTTATTTCCAGGGTAATTCATGATAGATTGGATGGGATTTTGCCTAGACTCATTTCACAAAATGAATCAGGTCTTGTGAAAGGCAGAAATATTACTAAGAATGTATTGCTAGCCCAGGAGATATTTTGTGATATAAGGAAAAAGGGGAAATCAGCCAATGAGGTTATTAAACTGGACATGGTTGTACACCCCGTATTTTTGCATGTACTTGTTCTAATTATATGAGACTTTGTATAGCCTTATGGTATAGATAATGAAAGAGATTTTTTATGCAAGTATTGATGGTGTAGATGGAGTTCTAGATACTATCCGTACATTTTGATGTGATGCGACCAAGTTAACATCAATACAATTATTTAAACTTGGGATCGTAAGCTAGTATTTGAATCTAAAGTTTAAAGTGACCAAGTATATACAAGTTTTAAGTTAGATTAAAGGGATTAAGAACTGAAAATAGAGTATTTTGTTAAGGTGCTTGCTTGACTTATTTAAGCTAGTAGGTGAGTCACCTACTTTGACCTTTTGACCAACCTAAGAACTAGATACACCACCTACTAAGACTCCCTTGACCAGCTTATTGCGCTAAGTACACTACCACCTACTTGAAATAATTTTGGCCCAAATTAAAGGAGAGAAAGGAGGAAAATGGACAGCAAAGGCCCAATAGTTTTAGATCCACAAAGTCCAAATATAATGGGCAAGTAGGTGCATCACCTACTTGACAAAGTATGGCCAAAAAATGGACAAGAAATTCGCCCAAGAGCAGCTCCCTTTAAATGGGTTGAAATCAGATCAGCTCCTTTAGCTCATTTTAACTTAGACAAAAAAAACAGCTTTCTAGGTTTTCTCTCTTGCTCTCTCTTAGCTATACAGCAGCCCTATAATTCCACTAGGGTTCTTGGAATTTACCTTCCTTCCAAGCTAAATGTAAGAGAACAAGACATGAGCTTATCTTAAGGAAACTATGAGAATTATGTTCTTCATGATTAAATTATATGACAACCCTCTATAAGTTTGACAGTTCCATTGTTCTTAGTTGTTAAGGGATTTCTCTTTTCTCTTTTGGTTTATGTGTGAAGGGATTAAGCTATTGAAGAGATACACATTAAGAGACTAAACTACCACATCAATTAAGGTATGGATACTGTCCATTTTTGTCCTTTTCCTATATATATGTATTGGTAGAGGATTGCATATATATTGTTGTTAAGAACTCAAGAGCTGGTGAGTTCAATATTTGGTTGCTATATTAAAGGATATTTGGGATTGTTTTTAGACTGTTTTGTGTGTATATGTTGGGGGCTGCCAGGTTGATGTTGGGGAAAGGTGTGATTAGTTTGTATTGAAATATAGAAGAAAGGTGTTGTGGTACACCACCAAGCACTTGTTGTACACGTTTATTACTCATTCTGTTTTGTATAACATTTTAGAGGGTGTCATGAAGTCAAAGTTGTTTTGGGGGATCTTAAAAGAATCTATATGTATATTGATGTAATTGGAGGAGAAAAGGGTTAAAATAACACCCTTGATTGGTAAATTAAGGGCTTACTGCCCGGCTACTGTTTTGGTGAAGTTAAGTAGCCCAAATGTGTCGGTTGGTTGCTAATATTAGTTTACCATATATTTTACTATAGATAAGTAAACTGAAAGGCGGGAAGTCAAGTTGGGTTAGTATCGAAGTTGTACGACTAGGTATGTAAGGCTACTCTATGTCGTATTTTTTGGCATGAAATCCAGCACTTTTGGTACAATGTAAGCTTCTAAAGCCTTCCTATAGTAACTAATACCCAATAGCAGCACATGATCTCCCATTTAGCTAACGACCTTGTTCCCTCTCTCTAATGTATTAAAATACCTCATCACATGCTTATTATTAAGTCTATTTTTTTACATTCACTAGCAAATCTCAAGAGTTCTCCTTTAAGTCAAATAAGACCCGTATGTTATTTTTGGTACCTAAACATTTCATCCGTGTACAATTTGTTTCATACCTATTTGTCATTGCATGAGTGTTTATTCATATGTCTCTTATTAGTATATTATTGTTCAAAGGTACCAAGATGTTATGACCAACAAAGTAATAATCTCAAAGGCTAAATTAACTAACGCAAATCTTAATTAAATAGGTGGCAACTCAGGGGTATATTCCTAGCATAGGCCGATCTTGATACCTTATATGTAGGTAGTAGCTCGAGGGCGTAATCCTAGCATGGGCCGATCTCAATGTTTATATATGGGTTGCATCTCAGGGGCGTAAGCCTAGCATAGTACGGTCCCAATTTGTCTATTTACCACTGATCACCTGGTCATTTATATTATATGCCTTACAAATATTATGAAGTAAGAAGGGTAAAAATGAAAAAAAGAATGTAATGTACCTGATCCCACAAGTATATATAAATGTGGTCGACTAGCACTATTTATACACTTATATTTGATTTCTATTGAGCTATTGTATCATGTGTTGTTACCTTCAGCCTTACATACTCAGTACATATTTTTGTACTGACGCCCCTTATAGGGGACCTGTATTTCATGTTGCAGACACAGGTGCTTCAGCTAATACACCTTCCCATTAGGAGTCTAGGATATTTAATGGCTATTGGTGAGTTCCATACTGATTTGAGGCTTTCCGAGTCTATTTTATATATTTTGGTGTTGTACAGAAGTTAAGAATATGGTGGGGGTTTGTCCCGGCCTTAACTAGGTGTCTATGTATCTTTTATAGGCTTTGTAGACCAATGTAAAGTTAAGCATGATAGTGTCTTAACTTTTAGATGGTATGGCCCCAACAGCCATGTCTGTATATATAGTTTTGGGCTTGTCGTTTATTTCTCATTAATGCATTATATCCATGTATGGAAAAAACTTTGGTTATTATAGTTACATGCATGAGAAGTACAAGGTTATTGATTGGTTCTCTCGGGCCTTCACGGCTACGGGTGCTTGTTTGCTCTAATAGGATTTGAGATGTGACTATGGCAAAGGATTATGATAGAGTGGACTGAAAATTTCTTATCAAAGTACTGGAAACTGATACCGCTCAAACTTACACTCAAATTATGGTATAAAGCAATCGTTGTCAATATATTTACCCAACTAAGAGTCGGGGTCGAATCCACAAGGAGTGAAGACGTAGAATTCAAAACCTATGAGTGTTGGTAGTTAACTAAATGTTAACTCATAGTGCAAAATTAAACAACAAATATAAGTAAACGAGGGGTTTAGCTTGAGTAATTTTGTAACAACAATATTTTAACACTATTATGAGATTGAAATATCAAAGTGTGTAACCAAATGGAAAGAAGCCTTGGGGTTATGCAATCCTAGGTGGGAGTTATGCATGGGTTGTCAATTTCCATGTTTAGTCAAGGGTTTTAGGTAGGCTAGATTTAGGGGTATTAATGTTAATATTTCAATAAAACACCAAATCTCACAAGTGGGTTCTTTCAAACACCTCACACGTGTATCAAATCTACCAATCTACTACCTCAATTAACATCCTTATTTCTAAAATATGTTATAAAATGAGCTAACTCAAGTTTTTGTTCACAATTGTTCCTCACACATATCCCCTCTTTCAAGGATGATATGGGTTCATGGTGAATTGGGGTTTGCAACCTCCAATTCTCAATTAAGCATGGAACAAAAGCAAAACCCATCACCAATAACTAATTAATTAGATAAATAATCAAACACCCATACATTAATCACCACCTAATCAAGCATAACCCCAAGAGATAAATTTAGCTACTCATAGAAATAAAGGAAAGAGATATACCAAAATTAACATTCATTTCATCCATGAAAGGCAAAATGATATATTCTCCAAGCTTCAAATTCAATCAAAGTTAAACTCTCCTTTGGGAATAACCCAAACTGTTTTGCACTCACAATAGTGTTCTTCACTCTCAAAAACTGGAAATTAGATGTTGGAATTATGAAGGGTTGAACCTTTTATATTTTTCGACTGATCCTTGTGAAATTACATCACTTCCCTCGAAGTTTTACATGATGTTCGCGATCTCCCTCTTTTGTCGCGATCGCGACTCTCTCTAAAATTGTGCATTAGCTTATAATTGTAGTATCTTTGCTGATTGGATGAATCACGATTGCGACCATTGTATCCTGGGGCCTATCTTTAACTTGTCCAACTTTGCTCACTATCCTCTCTTTCCATCTTTGCCTTTGCTCTTTTTTAATCAAATTTCTTTGTAAGATCACAAACACTGAAAATTAGTGCATTTCTTTAAAGAATTATCTCAAATATTCAATTGAATCACCATAGTGTGCAAGAAATCAGTGGCAAAGTTGCCAATAATCAGAAGCTATGGGTTTTAAATCATTAATGGTGGATAAGATTTGGAGATTGGTAGCCAACTATTGATATTCAGTGCTTATTAACATCCAGACACATGGTTTTTTCCACTCATCTAGAGGGGTGAAGAAAGGAGATTTTTTATCTCCTGCCTTTTTAATTCTTGCTGCTGAGGTACTTTCATTATCTTTAAAAAAATTATTTTTCAACAAGGAATAAGGTTTTGAGATGCCTAATTGAAGTGATAGTATCAATCATCTAGCCCATGCTGATGATATTATTGCTTTTTGTTCTGCTGATAAGAAAATCTTTGGAATTGGTCATGATTACTCTAAATAAGTATAAAATGCAATCTGACTAAAAGATAAATAAAGAAAAAAGCTCTTTTTTTTGTTTTCCACAAAACTGTTGGTACAATTATGCAAATGATTGAGGATGTTACTGGTTTAAATAAAGGAAATTTTCCCGTAGTTTATCTTGGATGTCCAATTGGACATACAAGGAAAAGGAAAATTCACTTTGCAAAATTAGTTTTAAAAATTTAGAATAAGCTTCAGGCTTGAAAAAGCAAACTGTTATCTTTTGGAGGGAAAGAGGTATTAATTAATAATGTTTTACAAAGCATTTTCATCTATTTATTATTTGTTGTTGTTCCTCCTAATCTGTTATACTTGACCTATATAGAATCCTTGCAAGGTTTTTGTGGAACTTTAAAGAGAAAGGAAAGAATAGACATTAGGTATCCTGGTCTGAGGTCTGTTTCCAAAAAGTGAAGAAGGTTTGAGATTTAGATCATTATTTGATGTGTCAAAAGCTCTATTTTCTAAACTACGGTTGAACTTCAGGACAAAGAAATCTCTTTGGACCAATTTCATATGGATTAAGAACTGTTAAAGACATAGACCCCAAGTAGTAGAGTGGAGAGGAGGGTCTGAACCTAGAAAACATGATAGAAGCAAGAAACTTTTTTGATCAAGAAATATTGATGAAAACCAAGAAGAGGGAGTGTTATCACTTGGGATGACAATTGGACTTAATTAGGGTCTTTGCATTATGTGCTACCTATTACAAATGAAAAGCAAGATGATTTTGAAGAAGTCAATCAGTTATTGAAGGATTCAAGGTATAATGAACCTTTATTACAACAACTACTGCCTAATGAGATTTACTCTCAATGAGGTGAGGGAAGAAAGAAGAAAACAGGAGGTTTTTTCTAATATTTGGGTTAAAGGGCTACTATTTAAGATAGCTTTTCTAATGTGAAGGGTGTGCAAAAGGAGAATCCCTATAGGGGAGGTCTTAATGCAAATGGGGATGGTCGAGAATGTTGTTTATTGTTGTTGTGGTAATGCAGAATTGGAAACTTAATAGCACCTGTTTTATGACTATATAGACACCAAAAAGGTGTGGCAAGGTCTTGCAAATGTAGCTGAATAGATAAACCTTTTGTACGGCTAAAAAGCACCATTTTTAAATGGCGGCAGGTAGATTGTGTGCCAAAATTAAAAATTATTTTTTAAGTTATTCCAGCTATGGTGTTATGGTATGTATGAAGAAGAAATGTTATCTATCATGGTGGAAAAATATCTTTTCAGTGTTTAAAGACTGATCCTAATAAGAACATCCATATGTTTGCTATTATATCTTATCCTTGATTATGAAATATTCCTAATAATTGGCCTATGCCAATTCATATTTTGAGGAATGTACCCCTTTGCAAATTATTGAGGTGATCAGATGGACTAGTAGTGGAAGTTTTAAGTGTTACTCAGATGATTTTTGTAAAGGCAATTTTGGACCTATGTCCAGTGATTTTGTATCAGAAATAAGGAAGGTGATTTGGTACCTACTGAAACTATGTTGGTGGGGAGAGGATCTGTCTTACAGGATGAAGCAACAGATATGAGAAATGGGCTGGAGTATAGTATAGCTAATAACTCCATTCCTCTTATATTGGAAACTGACTCTCTTACCCTTAAAAGGGTTCTGGATCACTCATAGAAAATTTCATGGAATATTTCAATGGATGTTGGGAAGATAAATGCTATAAGGAAGGAGTTTCCAGGGATGGTGGAAGTAGTTCATACATTGAGAGAGGGAAATAGCCTAATGGATTTTTTCTAACCAATTTTTTTATTTGTGGGTACAAGTTCTATTAGTTACTCTAGTCTTCAAGATGTACTAGATGCAGGAAAAACAATAATCAAAATGGAAAAAAATAACATTCCATATTTGTGCATAAAGAGGCATCAGAATAAATAGTTTCAATTGTGACAACAGAAGTCAGCTTAAGAGGAACAAAAAAAATAGCGGATACCTTTTACTGTGAGAAGGAGGTTGAAATTTGAGAGATTAAGTCACTGAATGTGGTATTAGCACCTTGTGGAGCTCATACTGTTAAGCGACAAGATCGATTAATTTCAGACTACACAACACTAATAAGAAGGAAATGAGGAGCTGAACATACCTTGGCCTTATAACTACAAGATTGATGGTATTAAAGTTGAAGGAGTCTTCATTGTGCTAGATACACGATACATTTGAGAATATTTAGTGTTTTCGATGATATCTACTCGAGCTTGAATTGGATTTGACCTTGAAAATTCTAGCTGGCGGATGGTGGAGTTGTTTTTTTCCTTTTCTTAGTTACTTTTGCAACTATCTTCATGGAAGCTCACTAAAGCTAAGTTTTTGTCAGAAATGGGGAAGAAGATGGATGGACTCATCAGAGTCCATCGGACCCTCATCGTAATCATCGATAAAGATGAAGTTGAAGAAGTGACGACCTTTTGGCTTTCTGTTTTTGTCTATTAGAACTTTCCTAGTAGATGTTTGTTGTTTTTTAGGACATTTTGGTTTGGATTTGGGACATTTGGGAGATTTCCCGATTTGTGTTGTTTTTAATTAAAAAATGTCCTTTTTGACCTCCTTTAATTAAAAAGAAAAAAAAGACAAAACATAAGAAAATGTTCGCAAAAAATTATGTAAAATGAGTAAAAGATTTAACGTATTACTTACTGTTTGAGGAAAATTGTAATGCCCCGAGAGTACACCCTGGGCGTCACATGGTGCTTACAGTCCCAAGGGACCACAAGCTAACCCATGAGCTGGTACCTGCTGCGAGCACTGAATAATACTATCATAATTGCGGAAGAACAACTGATATGCCATAAGGTTTTATTACTGAATCAATACTGGAATATGAATCTAGAGAAACAACTGTCTGAATCTGATAAAATATTGATAAACTGAATAACTAACTGACATGTCCGAAAGCCTCTAAACTGACTGAGTATGAGTTAATGGGACAGGCTCCACGTAACTCCAACTAACAACTAGACTAAAAATCATAAAATAAAATAAATCCATCCTCAAAATATGAGGACTCACCACTGCTACTGCTGAGGATCTGAGAAGTCTATATGCGATCCGGGAACTAGGTGTCAGAACCTATGATATAATATATCATAGCACAAGAAAAAAGGTATGCGATCAGTACTTTGAATGTACTGGTATGCTAAATGAGGTAGGCTAATAAGCATGCTTTCATGAGCAGAAATAATAATTGTATGAATATACGTGTAAGCATGGAGTAGTGAATAGAGTGCATGAAATCTATAGATACTGAAAATATGGGGAATCTGTAAATATTGAGTATGTATGAAAGTCTGTAAATACTTAAGGTACATGAAATCTGTAGATACTGAGGATGCATAACCAAGCATATAACATGAACTGAATAAAATTTGTAAACTGAAATACTGAAATAACTAATATATGTATGCTTTGGTCAAATAATACTTAGACTGAATGTCTGAACTGATTACTGGACTAAAACTGTAACTGAGACTGTGGGAGGTATCATCTAATCGACAAGCCCCAATCTGAGCTAATCGGGGTCCAACGTGTAACCCCATTTTGAAGGATGTTAATATCGTGCCACGGGTACTAACGCTGGCTATATAGATCCACTAGTCTGGTATACTAGGTTATCCCGAAGGACTACGGGTGTCAAGCCTAATCTGACGGGTGACCCCTGCGAGATAGTCAAGCCTAACTGATGGGTGACTTATCATATCCTACACTGGTCATGTAGTTCTAGAGTGTAGGGACTGCTACTAAGACTCTGCCTATCTGATGGGGAAGCCGACATCCCTACACTCGCTCGGTGCTAAGTCCTACTCCTAACTAATGACACTGAGTTACTAACTATTTTTGAGTTAACTGACTGATCTAGTAATGCTTATGATGTATTCTGAAGTTACCCTGAAGATATTGAGACGAGACTAAGTAAATAACTATAATTTTTAAGTATTTAATATCCCCAGGACTCAAAAGCAATAATAGTAAAATGACACTAAAGCTTGGAAGACATAGCATGAAGGCTTTTATTAAACATTCATTCTTGTAAGCATTTTATCAAATACTTGATATGCATGGTGTATATAGAGCATGGGAATTAGTTTAAAGCTTATAGTAAAGCACAACTTCAACACCATTATCACAAATCATGAATTAAATTAGTGGACAACAATATTCAAACATATGGAGTGTAGTAATAGACATTATTTCACTAAAACATGGTATAGAACAAGATTCATGGAAATTCATGGTTTAATCATAATTTAGAATCAATATAACTTGAAAAGATCAAAATTTTGCAATTTAAATCAGATACTTGGACTCATGGGTAAAAGGAACCCATGGATGAACATCTAACATACTTGGGCTAAGAATTTGAGATGATTGATGGTGAGTTCTTAGGATTTGGTCTTGAATTTGAGAGCTAGGGTTTCTTATTCTTGAAAAGGAGTTCTTCAATTTTGAGAGGAATTGAATAAATGATGATTATTTAGGTCACTTAGGGGTTAAATCTCATGTTTTAGGCTGATTAGGGCCGTGGAAAAAGACCCAAATACCCCTAAATGAATTTAAAAACTCGAGTTGGAAACTGAATATCACGATTTTTGGCTCCGGCGCGATGCGGTGCAATCGTATCGGGCCACTGGAAATTGACAATCCTTATTTTATTCATTGGCATGATGTGGAGCTATCGCAGTAATGTCACGCCCAAAATGATAATGACGGAAAAGAATCGTATACACTTACTCTATAAGCACTTTATGACGTACGCGAGGTTATAAGATAATAACGGGCAAGATATTCAATAAGCGTTGCATATATAAATAAGGGAGTTGTATTAACAAGATTGTACGATACAATACTACACGATGTCCACAAAGCCTCTAGCCAATTTAACACGTTATACTACAAGTGACTAGTTGGCATAGAGCCCGTCATGCCCAACTAGAGACCTGTACATGTGATCAAAATACTATGCATAGACTAGCTCCAGAGATAGTTGGAGCTCACCAAAATATCAGCTGAAAATGGTAATAGAGCCTAATGTGGACGTCTGCTATTCTGAGGATCTGAGCCTGCATTAGTAAAACATGATAGGCTCGAGACATCAGTACATAAACAACCTGTGCTGGTATGAAAGCAGACAAAATAACAGCTGGACAAATACAGAAGTTCATATGAGTCAAATGGTAAAGTGAAAAACTTATGAGCCAACAAATAACACATATACGATATGAACTGATAACTTATGCACCAACCTTATTAGTATCATATATAATATTTAGACAAACGTTCATCATAACATAGGACCTATACTTTGCCTAGGTGATGCACTTATCCTATAAGTCGTACAAATAATAACAAGATGGCCTTCTAAAGGCAATCTAAGGCAAGTATAAAGCATATGTTGCTTATATACTCATTGCTATGATCCTATATGTGTAACTATAATCGCAGTCTGTATCCAGGTACGCCCCGCCCAGAGGATCACTATGAGGGTCTGCCCGCAGGCCATATATGCCATATGTTGGCTCGAGTCAGGGGAAACCAACATATGAGGGTCTGCCCGCAAGCTATATATGCCATATGTTGGCTCGAGTTAGGGGAAACCAGCATATACGTTCCAACTGCCTTTAAATACAAATGATGCCACAAATGTGGGTACGCCCAATGGCTGGGCTCGCTATAGTGGTTTGGTCCTGATCCTGTGCATCGAATCACTTCGAGCGGTATGCCAAGCCAAACCTATGAACCCTCCCATCATTAATGTTTATCAAATAATGCCTTGAAGGCCTCTAACATATAAGTTACTATACTGATCATTTAGCTACCATATACAAGTGAAACTATGTTATTACTATTTACTCCTAACGTGTAAGGGCTTCAAATACAGAAACTTATGACAATATGAAAGTATCATGAAAACTTAACACAAAGAGGAAAGGATAGATACTCATAAGCATGATGGTAGAGCGAGGGAATGATATGTAAGGCAATATAAAGATTCTACTTTTGTATTTCGAGAATTATATCAATATCAACAAAAAGAAATACATGACTTAGGGTGGCGCCTTAGCGACAGGGAAGGGTTTAGCTCTACATACCTTAATACTTTATTATCTACAATAATAATTCGAGCCTTAAGAAACTCAACCCGCGATATTGAAGCCTTTAGCCTTCCAACCACTATTTTCTGCTATCCGATACGCAATTCACTAGCTACAAAAATAACATATATGTCCATAAGTAGTCCATAGGAGCATTTAGTAACTTATTCCGATAATCTTCACTTATGCCCGAAATTAATTGAATTTATTATCAAGAATCCAAAGTAAATTCTAACTCTTCCAACTTATACAATTCAAGGGTAAAACTACTCAATCGATAGAAAATCCCAAAAGCCCCTCTTTAACCAAAATTCTCCATTTTTCCCTTTTTTTCTTTCATAAACCCAATTCAAGTAGTAGTGCAAAGATACAAATTAAACATCTTCAAGATACTTGTTTTTAGTCAAATTTAAGAAAGGGGTAGAGAATTTACCTTTTAAAATTCAACTCCAACTTTTGGTTATTGAAGTCACCTCTTAAAGATTATTTCAAAAGTATCCTAAGAATCTTTTTCTCCCTTCCTCTTCTAGTGAATTCTTGAATACCAAGAGAAGGAGAAAAAGTCAAGTACCAATACTCCAGCCGCCGCCTAATGTTTCCTCTTAAGGTTTTGTTTTGATTTCTTAGTTGATAATGAAAAGAAAGAAAACAAAAAGGGGTAACCTCACCTTTGGCTTCCTGGAATTCGTTTCCAGTGAAGAAGGGAAATAATTGACCCCTTTTGTTTAATATTAGTTAGGGTCATTATTAAAAGGGGTGTCCCCCACAACTTGTACACTTTATTACCTAAATAACAATACTTTCTAGTTCTCCTCTTAGCAGCCACAACATAAAAATACCGTGTATATATGTGCCTTATTCCATTCCCTTTTCTTTTGTATCGCAATTATCTTTATAAGCCAAAGTTCTACTTAATTCAAGTTGTTAATTCAAATTTTTTCACGACGTGCTAAAATCTCTCTCACTTAGGATCATTCATCCTTGAATGATGCTTGTACCTTACTTTGCATCCCATACTATTCAAGACATTCTTAAGATCATTTAATCAAATTCGGTTCTCACTTGATCCATCACAAGGCCTTAAATTTGACCAACTCCCCAAATTTCCAAAAAAATTGCCAGAGTTTCCTTTATAAATAGGACTATCGAGTACCTGCTAGCTATCCAGAATATATCCAAATGTGTTTCACAGAGCATCACAACACATATAATATTCAACAAATAACACACGAGGCTCCGCTTGGCCTTAAACTAAAAAACAATAGTACACAAGGCTCCTCTTGGCCTTAAAACACCATTAAAAAGTCATAACCAACCATGTAACTTACCTTATACTCTGCATTTGCATGTTGTTTCCATGTAAATCTCAAGGCTCATAGGCACAAATCATGTACCTAAACATATCAGGTAAGAATTAGATATCAACAGAACAAAATATAGTAGAAACTAACGATCACATAAAGGGACAAGTAGCTTAAGAACCTTCTGATAGTTTTTTAAATAAACAAGGATATTTAGTTTTCATATCCGTTTCTGCTTCCCAAGTGGATTTTTCTACATTCTGTTTCCTCCAAAGCACCTTTATCGAAGCTATATCTTTAGTTCTCAACTTTCTAACATGGAGATCCAATATAGCCACGAGGACTTTCTCAAAAGATAAGTCTCTATCAAACTCAATACCTTCTATAGGGATGACATGAGATGGCTCTCCTACATATTTATGCAACATAGACACATGAAAGACAGGATGCACTGCAGCTAACTCTAAAGGTATTTCCAGCTCATAAGCTACCTGGCCAATTTTGCGAACAACTCTATAGGGCCCAATATACCTGGAACTCAACTTACCCTTCTTACTAAATCGCATAATGCCTTTCATAGGCGATACCTTTAAGAACAAAAAGTCATCAATTTGAAATTCTAAATATCTACGTCGCACATTCGTATACAATTTTTGCCTACTCTGGCAGTCTTCAAACTCTCTCATATCAATTTAACCTTTTTGACAGCTTGATGGACTAAATTCGGACCTAATAACTGTGTCTTACCTACTTCGAACCGATAGGTGACTTACCTCGCCACCCATAGAGATCTTCGAATGAAGCCATGCCAATGTTGGAGTGATAATTGTTATTATAAGAAAATTCTATTAAAGGCAAATGATCATCCCAATTACCTTTAAAATCCAGCACACACGCTATCAATATATCTTCAAGCGTCTGAATGGTGTGCTCAGCTTGGCCATGTTTTTGAGGATGAAATACAGTACTAAGGTTCACCTGTGTACCCAAGCTCCTATGAAATGATTTCAGTAACTGAGCTTTAAATGGGGAACCTCTATCTAAAATAATGGACAATGGGGTCCCATGTAGGTGGACAATTTCTTTTACATATAACTTGGCATAATCTTCAGCCGTGCTGGTAGACTTAACAGGAAGGAATGGGCTGATTTCGTCAGCCAATCAACTATTACCCAAATAGAGTCATGTTTTCGATAAGAAAAAGGTAAGCCTACAACGAAGTCCATATTAGTAGCATCCCACTTCCAAATAGGAATACTAAAGGTTTGAGTTAGGCCACCGGGTCTTTAATGTTCCGCCTTCACTTACTGACAATTAGAGCATTGTGCCACATATTCTGCTATATCTTTCTTCATATCATTCCACCAGTAGATCTTTTTAATAGCATGATACATTTTTGTAGAACCGGTATGGATTGAATAACGAGAGCAATGTGCCTCATCCATAATCTATTGTTGCAACCCATCTATATTAGGCACACATAATCTACCTCAACACCTCAAAGTGCCATCACCTGCTAGTTCAAATACTGTAATTCGATGTTGTTGAATTCCCTCTTTGTATTGGAATAATAAGGGGTCATCATACTGCCTCTGATTAACTGATACCACGAGCGATGACTCAGCTGAGTTGAGTATAACAACGCCACCATCTTCAGAATCCAAAAGTCAAACAACAAGATTGGCCAATTTGTGAGCATCTCTTGTTATTTCCCGCTGAGCGGGTGGTAGATATGCTAGACTACCCATGGATAGTCGACTAAGAGCATCAGCTACAATGTTACCTTTACCGGGATGATAGAGGATATTGATATCATAATCCTTCAGTAACTCTAACCACCTCCTTTGCCTTAAGTTCAACTCTTTATGCTTGAATAGATATTGAAGACTCTTATGATCTGTAAAGATATCAACATGCACACTATATAAATAATGATGCCAAATTTTTAGTGCAAATACCACTGCTGCAAGCTCTAAGTCATGAGTAGGATAATTATGTTCATGCTTCTTTAATTGCCGAGAAACATACGCTATAACTCTTCTATCCTGTATTAGAATGCAACCCATACCAACAACTGAAGCATCACAGTACACCACACATCCTTTTGTGCCCTCTGGTAAGGCAAATACTGGCACAATGGTTAATCTGTGTTTCAGCTTTGAAAGCTTCTTTCACAAGCATCTGACCACTGGTACTTAACCATTTTCTGCATCAATTTGGTCAATGGGGCAGAAATAGAGGAAAAGCCCTTCACAAATCTCCTATAGTAACCGACTAGCCCCAAGAAACTACACACCTCAGTAGGAGTGGTTGGTTGAGGCCAATTCTTCACAGCTTCTATCTTCTTAAAGTCTACTCGAATTCCTTCTCCAAATACCACAAGACCAATAAAGGCTACCAAGGTCAACCAAAACTCACACTTAGTCTTAGCATACAATTGGTGCTCTCTGAGTTTCTGTAATACCGACCTCAAATGATCTGCATGCTCAACTTCATTATGTGAATATATCAAAATATCATCTATAAATGCAATCACATACATATCAAGAAAAGGTTTGAAAATCCTATTCATCATGTCCATGAAGGCTGCCGGAGCATTTGTTAGTCCAAATGACATGACAAGAAACTCAAAGTGCCCATATCTTATCTGAAAGGCTATTTTAGGAGTATCTACTTCACGAATTCTTAACAGGTGATAACCGAACCTTAAATCGATCTTTGCAAAGCATTTAGCTCCATGTAATTGATGAATAAATCATCTATTCGGGGGAGCGGGTCCTTATTCTTTATTGTCACCTTGTTCAGCTGCCTGTAATCTATGCACATTCGCAACGTGCTGTCTTTCTTGCGTACAAAAAACACTGGCGCACTCCAAGGTAATATATTGGGCCGAATGAAACCTTTGTCAAGTAAGTCTTTTAACTTTTCTTTTAGCTCTTTCAATTCTGCAGGCACCATTCTATAAGGTGGAATTAAGATCGGTTGAGTACCATGATCCACATCAATACCAAAATCGATCTCTCTGACAAGAGGTAATCCAGGAAGATCACCAGGAAACACATCTGAATACTCGTTCACCACTGGTACGGATCCTAAAGTTGGTGCCTATTTTTTGGCATTAATGTATTTCACTTGGACTAGGTGATACAAAAACCCCTTTGCAATAAACTTTCATGCCTCAAGAAAGGAAATAAACCTCCCTCTAGGCATCATAGAGTCACCCTTCTACTCTTAAGATTGACTCTCCTGGGAAGTAGAAATGGGCTATTTTGGTTCGACAATCAACTGTAGCATAACAGGAGGATAACCAATCCATACCCATAATAACATCAAAGTTGACCATTTCAATTCAATCAGATTAGCCAATATAGCACGACCACATACTATCACCACATAATCATAGTAGACTCGTCTAGCTATAATAAAATCTCCAACTGGAGTCGATACTGCAAGTGGTTCTTGTAGCAACCCCGGCTCTACTCCAAACTTCTTAGCAACGAATGGAGTAACATATGACAAGGTAGATCCTGGGTCTATCAAGGCATATACATCATGTGAAAAGACAGCTAAAGTACCTATGACCACATCTGGAGATGCTTCTAAATCTTGCCGACCAACTAGTGTATACATACTGTTCGGGCCTGCTCTCGAACCAGGCCCTCTGCCCCTACCAGATCCTCTGTCTATTGATGCTTAAGGACCACGAGAAGAAGAAGAAGGCACTGATAAAGCTGATGCAGACCCTATAGGCTGTGATCTATCACCTCTACCTTTACTTCTGATTTATGGACAATCACATACCATATGACCCTCTATACCACACCAGTAATACATATTTGAACCACGCCAACACTCTCTTTCATGTGGTCGGCCACACTATCTGTATGTAGGCCGAGGTGGTAACCCTCGACTAGCGCCCCTCTAAGGTCGTAAGTTTGGTGCTCTAGAAGTCTGACTCTGCTCATATCTATGCCTCAAGAACTAAGTCAGAGCATTAGATGTGGAGCGCACAGCTGACTAGGTCTGCCTAGGTGGCCCTCTACTAGTGGTAGCTCCACTGCTCCCCTAATACTGGCTGGTCATCCTAGCTCTCTTACTCTGGTACCTTTAACTATTTATTTCATGATTACGTTGATCTTCCTCTATCTGTTGAGCATATTCCATAATCCTTGCTATATCCAAATCTGTATTCATAGCAGCAACAGAAAGAAGGTCCTTCAAGGGACCCGCAAGACCATTCATAAAGTGATGAATCCTTTTTTCTTATGTGCTAACTACCTCTAGAACATATTTGGACAACTGTGTAAACCGCAAAAAATACTACTTGACACTAAGATTACCCTGCTTTAAAGATATAAATTCATCCACCTTCACTCTCAGAGATCTAAAGGTATGAAATGATCCATGAAGGCTTCTGCAAATTTTGCCCAGACCGCTGGAGGAGCTTCCTGACCTATCGAGGCAACCCACATCTCATACCAATTAATAGCAATGTCTTTCAGTCGATGGGTGGACAATTCAACTGCATCTATATCTGAGACCCACATCACCTTATAAATTCTATAAACCTCATCAATGAATTATTGAGGGTCCTCTGTAAGCTTAGAACTTGTGAATTCTGGAGGGTTCATACGGAGGAAATTTTTTATCTTAGATTTGGCTATCCCTCTCTGAGTAGCAATAGATACATCCATATTCTGTCTTTGGGCCTGAGTGGCGACCAACTATGTAAGCAACTGTATCGCTCCCTTAATATCTAGGTCTGAGCCAATTGGTGATGGGATAGGAACTACCGTTAGCACCACTGGTGGTACAGAAGCCCCTGTAGGTCCCTCAATTCTGGAAATTTGAGAACCTGGGAGCATAGAACCCAACAAACTTTCTTGAGTCCTATTTAGATCCACCAATACGGGAGATTTCCCGGTAGTGGTTGCTTCCTAAGTAGTGCTAGTAGTGTCCTGCTGGGCTGCTTTATCCTTTTCTGTAGCAAACATGGTTTGTATAACGAATAAGCAGAATAGGAGTCAGAAGTAACTTCCTATAATTTAAACTTTACTATACAATCAAGATTATATATGAAGGTCAAATTCCTAAATGTACATGCATTCCCTTAATTATAATGTGGCGCGCAATACATCGCTAACTAAGGTCCTGTTAGGCACGACTTCATAGACTTTCTAGGACACCTGAACCTAGGCGCTCTGATACCAAGTTTATCATGCCCAAAATAATAATGATGAACAAGAACTGTATACACTTACTCTTCAAGCGCTTTATGACGTACGCGAGATTATAAGATAATAACGGGTAAGATATTCGATAAGTATTGCATACATAAATAAGGGAGTTGTATTAACAAAATTGTATAATACAATTCTACATGATGTCCATGAATCCTCTAGCTAATTTAACACGTCATACTATAAGTGATTAGTTGGCATAGGGCCCATCATGCCCAACTAGGGACCTATTCATAAGATCAAAATACTATGCATACACTAGCTATAGAGAGAGTTGGAGCTCACCAAAATATCATCTAAAGACGGCAATAGAGCCTAACGTGAACATCTATTATTCTGAGGATCTGAGCTTGCATTAGTAAAACATGATAGGCTCGAGACATCAGTACATAAACAACCTGTACTGGTATGAAAATAGACAAAATAACAACTGGACAAATATAAAAGGTCATATGAGTCAAATGGTAAAGTGAAAAACTTATGAGCCAAACAATAACATATATACGATATGAACTGATAACTTATGCACCATCCTTATTAGCATCATATATAATATTTAGACAAGCTTTCATCATAACATAGGACCTATACTTTGCCTAGGTGATGCACTTATCTTATAAGTCATACAAATAATAACAAGATGGCCTTTCGAAGGCAATCTGAGGCAAGTATAAAGCATATGTTTGTTATATATTCATTGCTATAATCCAATATATGTAACAGTAATCGCAGTCTATATCTAGGTACGGCTTGCCTAGGGGCTCACTGTAAGGGTCTACCCGCAGGCCATATATGCCATATGTTGGCTCGAGTCAGGAAAAACTAGCATATGACATTCCAACTGCCTTCAAATACAAATGATGCCACAAAGGCAGGTACGCCCAATGGTTGGGCTCACAATAGTGGTCTGGTCCCAATCCTGTGCACTGAATCACGTCGAGCGGTATGCCAAGCCAAACCTATGTACCCTCCCATCGTTAATGTTTATCAAATAATGCCTTGAAGGCCTATGACATATAAGTTACTATACTGATCATTTAGCTACCACATACAAGTGAAACTATGTTAGTACTATTTACTCCTAACGTGTAAGTGATTCAAATACAAAAACTTATGATAATATGGAAGTATCATGAAAACTTAACATAAAGAGGAAAAGATAGCTACTCATAAGCTTGATGGTAGAGTGAGGGAATGATATCTAAGGAAATATAAAGATTCTACTTTCATATTTTGAGAATTATATTAATATCAACAGAAAAAAATCCATGACGTATGGTGATGCCTTAGCGATGGAGAAGGGTTTAGCTTTACATACCTTAATACTTTATTAGCTACAATAGTAATTCGAGCCTAAAAAATCTCAACCCGTGATATTGAAGCCTTTAACCTTCCAACCACTATTTCCTGCCATCCGATACGCAATTACTAGCTACAATAATAATATATATATATCCATAAGTAATCCGTAGAAGCATTTAGTAACTTATTCCGATAATCTTCATTTATGCCCGAAATTAATTGAATTTCTTATCAAGAATTCGAAGTAAATTCTAACTCTTCCAACTTATACAATTCAACGGTAAAACTACCCAATCAATAGAAATTCCCAAAAGCCCCTCTTTAACCAAAATTCTCCATTTTCCCCTATTTTTCTTTCACAAACCCAATTCAAGTAGTAGTGCAAAGATACAAATTAAACATCTCCAAGATACTTATTTTTAGTCAAATTCAAGAAAGGAGTAGAGAATTTACCTTTTAAAATTCAACTCCAACTTTACGTTATTGAAGTCACCTCTTAAAGATTATTTCAAAAGTATCCTAAGAATTCTTTTCTCCCTTCCTCTTCTAGTGAATTCTTGAATACCAAGAGAAGGAGAAGAAATCAAGTACCAATACTCCAGCTGCTACCTAATGTTTCCTCTTAAGGCTGTGTTTTGATTTCTTAGTTGATAATGAAAAGAAAGAAAACAAAAAGGGCTAACCTCCCCTTTGGCTTCCTAGAATTCGTTTTCAGTGAGAAGGGAAATAATTGACCCCTTTTGTTTAATATTAGTTAGGGTCATTATTAAAAGGGGTGGCCCCCACAACTTGTACACTTTATTACCTAAATAACAATACTTTCTAGTTCTCCTCTTAGCAGCCACAACATAAAAATACCGTGTATATATGCACCCTATTCCATTTGCTTTTCTTTTGCACCACAATTATCTTTATATGCCAAAATTCTACTTAATTCAAGTTGTTAATTAAAAAATTTTCTCGAGGTGCTTTAGGTAAGCCTTTGGAATACTATTTTGTCCACCTCCGTGATGGCCATTATCGCAAAGGCTCACTGAAAGTTGCCAAATATGAAATGGGACACCACCGCAATACGGTGAAATCGCAAAGTCTCATTGAAATTTGACAATTATGATTTTAAACTTCTCTATGATGCGCTACAGGCCCAAATTACGGTGATTTATGACTGAAACTTAAAATTGCCATAACTTCTTATTTGGATATCGGATTAAGGCGAATCTTATATCGTTGCAAAGCTAATTCAATTTCCCACAACTTGGTGGGCTCTAAACTGAGAGATAATGAGTATTTCAAAAAAATTATATATGAATACTCATATATTAGGACTTAAATTATGCTAGGAAAATACGGGTTATTACAATATCTCCCCCTTGGAATCATTCGTCCCCGAATAAGACTGGTAAACTAGGGAAAATTGATGGACTGAGCTTATACACTGAACATGCATATTTGATGCATGGAATACATGAATGAACTAATTTGTAAATGCACGACTGACATGAACATGATGTGTAACTGAAATTGGGCATGATAGAGAAAAATCTTAAGAAGATTAGTACCTTAAACCAAATCTGAATTCACAGAGAAAAGATGAGGGTACTTGGTCCGCATATCTTCTTCTTCCCAAGTAGCTCCCTTAATGGACTGACTCTACCAAAGAACTTTGACTAGTGGAACTTCTTTGTTCCTTAGTCTATGAACTTGATGATTAAGAATTTCGACCGGAACTTCCTCATAGGAAAGACTATTCTGATCACCTACACTTTTTAAGGGAACAACTACAGCTGGATCACCAATACACTTCTTCAACAATGAGACATAGAACACTGAGAATTCTGTAAGGATCTATAGGGATCCAGATCAATACACTTCTTCAACAATCCAACTGAATCTCGTAAGCTAACTTTCCAAAACAACTAAGAATTCTGTAAGGATCGACATATCAGGGACTTAGCTTTCCCTTCTTACCAAACCTCTTTACAGCCTTCATGGGAGAGATTTTCAAGAACACAAAATTATAAATCTCAAACTTAAGATCCTTTCTCCTCAAATCTGCATATGATTTCTGTCGGCTCTGGGCTGCTCTAAGCTTTCCTCTGACTAACTGGACCTTCTTTAAGGCATCAAATACTAGGTCAGGCCCTACTACCTTGGCCTCACCTATTTCAAACCAACCAATAGAAGATCTACATCTCCTACCATAAAGAGCCTCAAACAGCGCCATCTGGATACTGGAATGATAGTTGTTATTATATGCAAACTCAATCAAAGGCAAGTGGTCATCCCAACTACCTTTAAAATCAACTATGCATGCTCTCAGCATATATTCAAAAGTCTGAATGGTCCTTTCTGCTTGACCATCTGTCTGAGGGTGGAAGGCTGTGCAGAGGTGGACTTGGGTACCAAGACCCTTTGGAATGCTTTTCAGAAATAGAAGGTAAATTGGGTACCTCTATCTAAGATGATAGATAAGGGAACACCGTGCAACCTAACCAACTCTCTGAGATAAAGTTTGACATAGTTCTCGACTTAATAAGAGATATGGACTGGTAATGAATAAGCTAATTTTGTCATCCTATCTGTGATAACCAAATAGAATTATACTAATAACGGGTATGAGGCAAACCTATCACAAAATCTGCGTTCACTTCCTCCCACTTTTATGTGGGAATACTGAACTCCTGTATAAACCCACTAGGCTTCTGGTGCTCAATCTTAACTTGCTGACCTGTAAAGCACTTAGTTACAAACTCTGTAATATCTCTCTTTATCCCACCCTAAAAATAGATCTCCCGCAAATCATGGTATATCTTAGTGGCCTCTGGATAAATAGAGTAACGCGCACAATGTGCTTCTTCAAGAATTCATTGCCTCAAGTCATCTACACCAGGCACATATAGCCGACCCTGACAACATAGTACACCATATCTCCCTTAAAGAAAACCTTTATTTTTTTATCTTTGACTGATTCTTTTAACTTAACTAAACTAGGATCTCTATCCTGCTTTTTCTTTATCTTAGAAACTAGAGATGATTCTGCGTTACTCTGAACCCATACACTTTTTTCTACTGAATCGACTAAGCAGACACCTAGTCGGGCAAGCTGATGAACTTCCTAAGCTAATTTCTTCTTACCGTCCTCAATATGAGCAACACTACCCATAGACAATCTACTGGGAGCATCAGCCACCACATTATCCTTTCTTGAATGATATAGAACACTCGTGTCATAGTTTTTCAATAACTCTAACCACCTTCTCTGACGCAAATTTAAATCTTTCTGAGAGAACACATACTGGAAACTTTTGTGATCTATGAACACATCAATATACACCCCATATAAGTAATGCCTCTAAATTTTTAAGGCAAACACTACAATTTCTAGCTCAAGATCATGAGTAGGGTAATTCTTCTCATGGGGTTTAAGCTATTTAGAGGCATAGGATATAACCTTACCTTTATGCATGAGTACACAACCTAAACCTACTCTGGATGCATCAAAGTACATAACAAACCCATCTAAACCATCTGGCAAGGTCAGAACTGGGGTTGAGGTGAGTCGAGTCTCAACTCTTGAAAACTCTTCTCGCAGGAATCTGACCACTGAAACTTAACTTTCTTCTGAGTCAATCTGCACATGGGGGATGCAATAGAAGAAAACCCTTCAATAAACTGACGATAATAGCCAGCTAAACCTAAGAAACTCCTGATGTCTGACGAAGAAATAGGTCTAGGCCAGTTTCTCACTGCCTTGATCTTTTGAGGATCAACTCTAATACCATTATTGAAAATAATATGGCCAAGGAAAGCTACTGATCTTAGCCATAATTCATACTTAATGAATTTAGCGAACAACTAATGGGCTCTAAAGTCTGTAACACTATTATGAGATGGCCTGCATGATTATTTTTGCTACGGGAGTAAACAAGAACGTCATCAATGAAAACTATAACGAACATGTCCAAGTACTGCTTGAACACTCGATTTATCAAGTCCATGAAGGCTGCTGGGAATTCGTGAGACCAAAGGACATGACTAGAAACTCGAAGTGACCATACCGGGTTCAAAAAGCTATTTTTAGAATGTCACATTCCCTAACTCTGAGCTGATGATAGCCTGATCTGAGGTCTATCATAGAAAAAATAACTAGAACCCAAAAGTTGGTAAAATAAGTCATCAATTTTGGGAAGTGGATATTTATTCTTGACTATGACTTTATTAAACTGACGGTAGTCAATGCATAATCTAAGAGAACCGTCTTTCTTACGCATAAATAGAACTGGTGCACCCTGCGGAGAGATGTTGGTTCTGATGAATCCCTTATCTAGGAGATCCTTTAACTGTTCTTTTAACTTTTTGAGTTCAGCTGGAGCCATTCTGTAGGGCAGAATAGATATGGGCTGAGTATTTGAGAATTCATTTATTACTAGAACTGACTCAAGAGTTAGAGTCTCTAAATTTGAGTCTTTGACTCGAACAAGATGGTAAATACACCCCTTGGATATCATCTTTCTCGCTCCAAGGTACGAAACAAGATGACCCCTAAGAGCTGTAGTACTACTCCTCCATTCAAGGACTGGTTCATTTAAAAATTGAAAATAAACTATTTATTTCTACAATCAACTGAGGCATAGCATGAGTGAAGCCAATCCATGCCGAGAATGACGTCAAAATCTGTCATCTCTAACTTTACAAGATTAACTGAAGTAACTTTCTGAGATATTGTGATCGAACAGTTCCTGTATACCTGCCTGGCTACAATGGAAATACCTACTGGGGTAGACACTGAAAAGGGCTTTGCTAGAGTTTCGGGACTGACTCCGAAATTGATGGCTATATATAGAGTTACAAAAGAAAGAGAAGCTCCAGGGTCTAGTAAAGTATAAACATGTAAGTGAAAGACCTGCAACATACCAGTAACTACATTAGGAGAATTTTCCTAATCTTGGCAGGACTGAAAAGTATATAACCTATTCAGACACTGACCACTGGTAGCACTGGAAGTGACACCCTGCTAAGTTGGGTAACCAGCTGGAACTGACGACTGATGGGACTGGTCCTGTTGGCGTAACTCCCTACCTTTTTAAGCAACTACCCGATATTCCCGAATTCAATGACTTGGCTAGCCACACCCAAAGGACATATCACTGCCCGCTCTACACTCACCCTGATGGTATCTGCCATATTTCTGACATAGAGAATTCATACGGATACTATTAACACTACCGTGGGACTTAGAGCCTGGTGCTCTATCCCTATTATCATTTTCAAATTTAGGTATGAGGGCAAGGGTTGAAGAGGGTACCGAGACTGAAGACCTCTGATGAAACTGAAGGAATTACCACCTTCTGACCTTACCTGACTGAAATTAAAACTACCCATTCTAGCTCTCTTGTTCCCCCTCTCTCTTTTTCCTTAATCTTTTGCTCTTCTATCTATTGAGCATGGACCATCAACCTAGACAAGTCCATCTCCCTAATTAGCATTGTATTTCTACACTCTTTGACCATACTGTTGGATACACCAGACACAAACTCATCTTGGATCTGTTATCAGCTACTACATGAGGAGCATATCTAGCTAGTTGAGTAAACTTGAGGGAATACTCCTTCACGCTCATGATGCTCTACCTCAAGTTAATAAATTCTAATACCTTCGCCTCCCTCAACTCCAATGGGAAGAATCTATCTAAGAAAGTTGTGGCAAACTCTTCCTATTCTATAGGCCTTACATCAACACCCCTATCTACCTTTCACTACTTAAACCATGTATGGGTTATATCCTACAACTGATATACAACCAACTCAGCACTCTCGCTGGATGTCACCCCCATAGCATTCGTTACCTTTTGAACCATATCTAAGAATTCCTATAGATCCTCTTCAGACTTGGATCCCGTGAAGGAAAGAGGATTCATCCGGGTAAAGTCCCGAATCCTGGTTGCAGTAGTATTGACCACTGGGTTAGTCAAAAAGCAGTTGGCCATTCATTCTGAGCTACTACAGAATTTACTAGAGTGGTGAACGCAGCTCTAAAATCTGTGTGAGAGACATGCTCATCCAAAGGATCTACCTGGACGAACGGAGGTGTTGGCTGGTTTCCTACTTATTTTTTGTTATTCTTTTAGAGAGGCATGTTCTGTAAATAGAAGAAATATTATATTAGACAGAGAGTTTAATTATGAGGTCATGCTCAATCACACGACATGAATACTAAAAGAAGGAATTTTTTTTACCTAAATGCCTTGTAGCCTCTCATCCATAAGTGTGGCGCGCTACACACCTATGCACAAGACTCTACTTGATGTGGATTTCAAACTTTCTAGGACACTTTAAAATTGTGAACTCTGATACCAAGTTTGTAATGCCCCAAGAGTACACTCTGAGTGTTATACAGTGCTTACAGTCTCGAGGGACTATAAGCTAACTCATAAGCCGGTACTTGTTACGAGCACTAAATAATAATATCATAATTGTGGAAGAATAACTGATATACCATAAGGTTTTATTACTGAATGAATACCGAAATATGAATCTAGAGAAACAACTATCTGAATCTGATAAAATACTAATAAACTAAATAATGAACTGACATGTTTGAAAGCCTCTAAACTGACTGAATATGAGTTGATGGGATAGGCCCCACCTAACTCTAACTAACTAGTAGACTAAAAAGCATAAAACAAAATAAATCCATCATTGAAATATGAGGACTCACCACTGCTACTGCTGAGGATCTGAGAAGTGTATGTGCGATCCGAGAACGTGGCGTCAGAACCTCTGATATAATACATCATATAGCAAGAAAAAGATATGCGATCAGTACTTTAAATATACTGGTATACTAAATGAGGTAGGCTAATATACATGTTTTCATGACCGAAAATAATCACTGTCTAAATATACGCGTAAGCATGGAGTACTGAATAGAGTGCATGAAATCTATAGATACTGAAAATATAGGGAATCTGTAAATATTGAGTATGTATAAAAGTCTGTAAATAGTTAAGGTATATGAAATCTGTAGATACTGAGGATGCATGACCAAGCATATAACATGAACTGAATAAAATATGTAAACTAAAATACTGAAATAACTAATATTTGTATGCTCTGGTCAAACAACATTGAGACTGAATATCTGAATTGATTACTGGACTAAAACTGTAATTGAGACTGTAGGAGGTAACATCTAACTGACAAGCCCCAATCTGAGCTAATCAGGGTCCAACCTATAACCCCAGTTGGAAGGGTGTTAATACCGTGCCACAGGTACTAACATTAGCTATATGGATCCACTAGTCTGGTATACTAGGTTGTCCCAAAGGACTAAGGGTGTCAAGCCTAATCTGATGGGTGACCCCTGCAAGATAGTCAAGCCTAAACTGACGATTTACTCCTCATATCCTACGCTGGCTATGAGTTTTAGTGTTTAGGGACTGCTGCTGGCGATTCTACCTATCTAACGGGGAAGTCGGCATCCCTACACTCGCTCGGTGCTAAGTCCTACTCCCAACTGAATAACACTGAGTTACTGACTATTTCTGAGTTAACTGACTGATCTAGTAATGCTTATGATGTATTCTAAAGTTATCCTGAAGATATTGAGACGAGACTAAGTAAACAACTATAATTTTTAAGTATTTAATATCCCTAGGACTCAAAAGCACTAATAGTAAAATGACACTAAAGCTTGGAGGACATAGCATGAAGGCTTTTATTAAACATTCATTCTTGTAAGCATTTTATCAAATACTTGATATGCATGGTGTATATAGAGCATGAGAATTAGTTTAAAGCTTATAGTAAAGCACAACTTCAACACCATTATCACAAATCATGAATTAAATTAGTGGACAACAATATTCAAACATATAGAGTATGTAATAGACATCAATTTTGTTAAAATGTGGTATAGAACAAGATTCATGGAAATTCATGGTTTAATCATAATTTAGAATCAATATAACTTGAAAAGACCAAAATTTTATAATTTAAATCGGATACTTGGACTCCATAGGTGAAAGGAACCCATGGATGAACTTCTAACATGCTTGGATTAAGGAATTTAAGATGATTAATAGTGAGTTCTTGGGATTTGGTCTTGAATTTGAGAGCTAGGGTTTCTTGTTCTTGAAAAGGGGATCTTCAATTTTGAGAGGAATTGAACAAATGATGATTATTTAGGTCACTTAGGGATTAAATATCATATTTTAGGCTGATTAGGGCCGTGAAAAAAGACTCAAATACCCTTAAGCGAATTTAAAAACTCGAGCTGAAAACTAAACATCCCAATTTTTGGCTCCGGCGCGACTTGGTGCAATCGCATCGGGCCACTGAAATTGACAATCCCCAATTTATCCATTGGAGCGACGTGGAGCATCGTGGTAAGCCTTTGAAATGCCATTTTGGCCACCTCCATGACACGTCATTATCGCGGAGGCTCACTGAAAATTGCCAAATGTGAAATGAGACACCATCGTGATGTGGTAAAATTGCGGAGTCTCACTGAAATTTGACAATTGTGATTTTAAACTTCTCCGCGATGCGCTACGGGCTTAAATCACGGTGATTTACGACTGAAACTTAAAATCACTATAACTTCTTACTCGATTATCGGATTAAGACGAATCTTATATTGTTGGAAAGCTAATTCAATTTTCCACGACTTGGTGGGCTCTAAACTGAGAAATAATGAGTATTTCAAAATTTTTATATATGAATACTCATGTATTAGGACTTAAATTATGCTAAAAAAATTCGGGGTATTACAAAAATATGCTGGAATTTTTGTTCAAAAAAAAGAGTTGCACACTACTTTAATAAGGACAAATGCTAAGGGATAAAATCGATGGACTTCAACGATAACACACTTCATAATGACAGAAAAGAGTGCTTGAACTATAAAACTAAAGGAGTCCACTGGCTAGGTAAAATGTATTAATCTCAATATTTATTATTAAATTTATATAAAAATAAATATTTTTATTTTTTATTTATATTTTCAACTTCAGTTTTGTGTTTTAAAATGACGTTTGTCAACAATTTTCATTAAAAAGAGAAAAAACACCAATGAATTCCCTCTATCTCTTTTAAAAATAAAAAACAATCATAATTTTTTAAATTTTGTGAGAAATGAACCGACAAATGTCCGTCGGTATTTTATTTAAAAATTTATAGTTTCTGTGTAATTTTAAATAAAATAACCAACAAATCTGTCTGAAAATCTCTCTCTCTCTCTCTCTCTCTCTCTCTACATATATATATATATATATATATATATATATATATATATATATATATATAAAGAAAGCTTAAAGAGTTGCTGATGTGGCATGCTTCAAAATCCAAGAATGTTATTTATCTTTTTTTCTCAATTTTTCTTTTTTAAATCATTCTTCTTATTTTATATAATTTCTGATATCGCTGTTGTGGGACTGCTGGTGTGGCTGAAATCTTTAATGCAAATTGAATTCAGACAGTTAATTTGTATTGATTTACTTAATGGTGAATAAGAAAAAACAAGTATCTGAAAAAGGAAAGAATTAATATTAGATGAATATGCAGTAATAAGATAGTGAATGATGCACTTTGATTTGCTTCTACAAGCATTGATTTTTATTAAGTTACTTTTTTTTGTATTCTTTCATGTTGTAACGTAATTCAAGTATTAATTTTACTCTTTTCTTGAACGAATTCTCAATTTGATGCTTTCCAATTATTCTTTCATTGCTTCTATCTTGATTCTTATGATCCACCTCTTTAATTTTATTGCTTTCTAGATATGATTTTCTTGTATTTGAATAATGCAGGTAACATTCATCACTCTTCGGGGGACAAACGTGCAACACGCGTATAATTACAGTCGTAGAGATAAATCTCTGATGAGACATTTTCTTAAATATGGTATAGACTCTATTCGAAATCACATTTTCATCATTTAAAAAAAAAATTATATATCAATGATGCTTGTGATGAAGAAAATGAAACTTTTCTCATATAATGCTAATTATTTTTATAGTTTGTCTCTTCTATGCCTTAAAATTTTGCTGTCATTCGATTTAAACTAAAAGAAAATTGTTTTTCTTTTTTTCTCTTATTTTTGAACATTTTTATACTTTTTTTTCCTCCATGTATCTTATTATGATAATATTAATATCTCGATAATCAATACTCACTTTTGGACTTTTAGTAATAAAAGTAGCTTAAAAGCATCAATAGTCACGAATTTCAATTTTCTTATTCCCACTTTCTTATTTCATTAACCACCAAAATTAATTTACAAACCTACACAACAACACAATAATCTGAAAGTTGATTTGAAAGTTGCTTTTCTGATTTTGACAAATGTTATTCAAATGAATTTGTAGAGTTGGATAGTGATGGATCATCATTTGCCTGGTATGTTGCTTTAAATGAAATATTTAGAACTTATCAAGTTGTTTTCCTACAATTCTTACATGATATTCTTGGCATGCTAAGAATATTTTATTTTATCCATCAGATTATATTGATTTGCATGCTTTAAATTGATAAAATCATATGAAGTCATCAGATTACTAGATGTATTATTGGGACCAAATCCTATAATGAATACTTGTAGCCTTGAGATAAATAATACTAGAAAAGCATTGTTGATGATTTAAGTGATTTGAAGATTGTATGAAAAATTTGAGAAAATGAATATTTATTCCGCTAAAAGAAGTTAATCATAAAGTCTTACTATAAAACAACGTCACATACTGTACTAAGTTTTGTGTTTAAATTATTTTATTTCTATAGCTTTCTTGTAACATCCCGTATTTTGCTTGTACTTGTTCTAATTATATGGGACTTGGTATAGCCTTTTGATATATATAACGTATGAGAATTGTTATGCAAGTATTAATGGTATAGATGGAATTATAGATGTTGCCTGTACAGTTTAATGTCATGCAACTAGGTTAACGTTAAGATAACTATTTAAACTTGGAATCGTAAGCTAGTATTTGAATCTAAAGTTTAAAGTGACCGTGTATAAGTTGAAGGTTAGATTAAAGGGATTAGGAGCTGAAAATGGAGCAAAATATTGAGGTGCTTGCTCAACTGATTTAAGCTAGTACGTGAGTCACCTACTTAAGTTGTTTGGACCAAATTAATGGGCCCATGGCTATGGATCAGATTTGGGTCTATGCTAATATACTCATTTGGGCCAAATTGAACAAAAGAGAAAGAAAATGGATAAGTGACCCAACACACCAATCTGCCAAAGGCCCAAGTTATTTAAGCCCAAAATAAGAATTTAAGTAAGTAGGTACATCACCTACTTTGAAAATTCGTGCAGCTTGAACCCTTAAGTAGGTGCATCACCTACTTGGACCAATTTGACCAATTTTATGGTCCAAAATATAGCTAAGGAGGTGGACAAAACAGGGCCTTTAAAAGGCCAAGTTGCTGGTCATTTTACTTCACTTTTAAGTAACAAAAAGAAGTATATTTTAGCAAATCTCTCTACTCTCTCTAAAATAACAAGAACAGCAACCCTATTTTTCCTTCTAGGGTTCTTGAAGAATCCCTTACCTTTGCAGCCCAAGGTAAGTGAAAAACACTTAAGGTTTTGAAAAACACTTAAGGTTTTGTTTAACTATCTCATAGAAGATTAGGAAAACAAGTTATAAGTGTTTGACTATAAGTATATGGCTGGTTATAGAACAAGTTGTTTGTTCACGTTTCCTTGTTATTGAGGAACTTTTTTTCTTCTTCATTAGTTTAAGTCTGAAGGAAAGCTCAAGCTCTTAAAGAGTTCAATTAAAACAGTAAGTTGCTGAATTGAGGTAAGGTGACTGCTCCATTTTGTTTTTCTTATATATGAATTTAAGAGGGGATTATGGATGTCTTGTTATTGAGAACTCAAGAGATGATGAGTTCAATAATTAATTGCTACAACAAAAGAGATTTGGGACTGTTTTGTGGACTGTCTTGTATGTATATGCTATGGGCTGCCAGATTGATGTTGGATAAAAGTGTGATGAGTTTGTAATGAATTATAGAAGAAAGATGTGGTGATACACCACCGAACTAATGTTTGCTGCCAATCTATTTTGCGTATTGTTTGGAATATGTAATGAAGTCGAGGTGGTTTTCATGAACCTTATAAGAACCTATATGGTATGTGGGTGTAATTGAAGGAAAAAAAGGGTTAAAATAACACCCTTGTTTGATAGATTAATAGTTGCTGCCCGGTTACTGTTTTGGGTGAAATTAAGTATCTCAAATGTGTTGATTGGTTACTAATAATAGTTTACCATATATTATATTGTAGATAAGTAATCTAAAAGGCGGGAAGTCAAGTTGGGTTAGTTTCAGAGTCAAATAACCAGGTATGTAAGGCATACTCTATTTCACACTCTTTGGCATGAAATCGTACAATTGTTCCATCAAGCAAGTTTTCGAGGTTATCCTATAACAAAGTGATACATAATGGCAACACATTACACTCCATGTATCCAATGACCTTGTTCCCACACTATAACGCATTAGAACACCTCAATACGTGCTTATTATTAAATCTGTGCGTCTATTTTCACTAGAAAATTTCAGGAGTTCTCCGTTTGTTCAAATAAGACCCATGTGTTATTTCAGCTCCTAAACACTTTATTTGTGTGCCAACAGATCTCTAACTCATTGTTGTTGCATTAAGTGTCTATTTACATGTCTTTTATTAACATATTACTGGTTCAAAGTACCATAATGTGATGACCACCAAAGTAACAATCTCAAAGGCTAAATAAACTAAGTAATGCAAATCTGTAAAATAACGAGTGGAAGCTCAGGGGCTTTGCCTAGCATGGGCCGATCTCAATACCTTTATTTGTGGGTGGCATCTCAAGGGCATAAGCTTACCATGGGTCGATCCCAATCTTTATATGTAGGTGGCAGCTCAGAGGCGTAAGCCTAGCATGGGCTGATCCTAATTTATCTATTTACCACTGATCATCTGGTCATTTGCATTATATGACTTACAAAGACTATGAAGTAAGAAGGTAAAACGAAGAAAAGAATGTAATGTACATTATCCCACAAATATTTTTAAAGGTGGTCCACTAGTACTACTTATACACTTGTATCAGATTTCTATTGAGCTTTTGTATCAAGTGTGTTGTTACCTTCTGCCTTACATATTCAGTACATATTTTCGTACTGACGTCCCTCACGGGGGACCTGCATTTTATGCTGCAGGCATAGGCACTTCAGCTCATATAACTCACTAGTAGGAGTGCAGGCTTTTCAGGGACTATTAGTGATCTCCAAGTTGATTCGGCCCTTTCCGAGTCTGTTCCATATATTTTAGTATTGTACAGTAAGTCAAAAGTAGGGCGGGGGTTTGTCCCGACCCTAACTAAGTCTGTATATTTTAGAGGCTTTGTAGACTAATGTAAAGTTATGGTAGTGTTTTGTCTTTAGATGTGGTGACCCCAACGGCCAAGTATTGTATATATCAGTTTGTTTTTGCATATGTAATTATTCTCATCGATAGATAATATCATGTTTGTCAGAACCTTTAGTTGTTAAAGTTACATGCATGGGAAGTACAAGTTTTTGAATTGGTTCTCTCAGGCCTTTACGGCTACGAGTGCCTGTCTACCCTAATAGGATTTGAGGCGTGACATTCCTATCATACAAAAATCTAAAATTATGTTGATCAAATAAATTTCATTAGTTAGTTATGGTTAATATATAGGTGACTAATTTCTTTTAATATTTATTTATATTCAAGCTAAAAACATATATATATATATATATATATATATATATATATATATTAAAAGCTGATTTTACAACATACTTTTGACTTTTCGAACTCCCTACCGGCTTTCATAAGAGAGGGTAAGTATGACCAAAGATTTTATCTACCCAATAGTGAAAAACTGCAAATAAAGCAAAAACGGCTCGCCTACTAGCTTCATACTTTATATACCTACTGCTTCTATTGATGGAAAGACCGAAGCACGCCTCCCTATAGCTTTGACTGTCAGAGGTTTGGAAAAGGGAGGTGAACGGGCCCTATCACAAAATGAGCAAGTTAGCGACTTGCTTCTCCTACAATGAAACTAATAACTCCAACCCCATTAGTCATCCCATCAATTACTCGTCGATCAAAAAAATGAGTAAATTCAGCTAAGCCTCTTATCCCACCAACTAAGAATCTTTTATAAAAAGTATCACACCACCTAAGAGAAGGATATCTTATTGAAGAAGAATAAGAAGAAAGGACTTTTTGGTTAGACGCATAGAATTGGTTAAGCATTTTATTCAAACAAATATAGAGCCAGAATGGATGGTTTTGTAGAAGAATGAGAAGAAGCCCGAAAAAGAGCACAAAAAAAACATAACCTCCGGTTCGATAAACAGAATAAAACCACATCAAGGTCCTAATATATATATATATATATA